>NC_056737.1:862051607-862144107 GCF_019279795.1 Protopterus annectens | reverse complement strand
GTTTTTGTACGCTGTTTTCTGATATATATATATATATATATATATATATATATATATATATATATATATATATATATATATATATATTTAAATACCAGTCATTAATGATGCCACAGTATCCATTCTGTAAGGTAAACTGACTGTACTGTATGATGTGTTTGAAAAAAACATCCAGAAATCCTACAGCTAAGATGGCCTAGTGGTAAATTGCTGTGACTATGGTGTACAGGGTTTTTTTGTTCGAGACTTGCAAGGGCTATTTATTTTGTTGTTGAACAGAACAGAGGCTGATGGATACAGAGTGATTAAGGCACGTTTAAGCAGTTGTAAGCAGGTTTGTGTAGGTTTAAATGACACTAAGAGATGCCAATACACGATTAAACTAATAGGCGCTTAACCCATGTAGGCTTTGATTAGCGACACTTACCAGTGTGCAGATCTGCTTAGCTGAGCTACCTGCTGCTTAGCATTTATGTTTGAGCCATGCTTAAACCTGTTAAGCACAGCTTAGCATTGGTAAACATTGCTTACATTCCATTCTTAGAAAATAGCAGAGTAATGACTTAATTTAGTAAGTGCATATGATTTATTTTACATAACATGCCTGTATGTGCTGTCATTACAGTAGCAAGGGGTATGACTATACTGTATGGGACACTTGGGCAGACGTGGGTGGTTTCACATGTTATATGCACTCACACTTCCATGTTAGACCAGCTACAGTACCCTGATTGACAAAAATCATTTACCACATATTTCACTATTAAAATAGTACATTTAACATTGCTTTTCCATTTAAATTTGATTGCCTGCCTGTTGCAGTACTCAAACCATGCAACCCTGCATGCAAAGCTGGGACTCTGAGTACCGCACTATCCTGTTCTGGGGATTAGAGCTATGTATTTTTATGCATCTCCTATTGGATATTAATATCATATTATTATATTAATTGTAGAGTATTGTGTTTTTTTGGCCATGTCATTGAGGACTGCTGTCATGTAGTAATGGCATGCATTTCAGTTTCAGAATTCTATCCTTTAGAACATTCATGCTAATGCATAACCTGTTTTCTATCTACTTTCTGTCTGTCCTCTGTGCAGATGGGATGACACCAGTGCTCAGACTGCAGTAGACTACACTGCAGAATGTGTCTGAGAAGCCATGCCTGTGTTCATGTATGATACAGCCAGGAATGGTATTAGGCCTATGGAGACCTCTATGTGTTGCCTTTGAGAGGGCATTACATACCTGCTTTGTGATCATGAGGATAGAGGGGCAAGTGCTGTACATGCACATGTGTACCTATGGGGGGACAGGGGGTGATGTTTACATGTCAACTGTCTGCAGCCAGTCACCTATATCCTTCATGTGGGCCTTGCCCTTTTTCCTTGCCTGTGTGAGGGACACTACAGAGGTGTGGGAGCTACAGCTTCACAGACAGCACATGAAAATACTACACAGGACAGGGCATGTGTGGACAGCCCAACAACATAGGAGACAAAGCTCCGGAATTGGGTACAGCTTGTATGTTAGCAGTGCTGTTATACATATGGAGGGTTGCTAGATTGACAGGGTTCATCTGGACGTGCATTTACTGAGTGACTTGATGTCTAACAGTGATATGTCTCTGACATACCTCTCAACTGGCATGCTGTCCACAGACTGGCCAGATGTTTGCTTGTTATGTTTGGTCTGTTCCCCAGGCAGTAGTTGCCCTTGGGTAATCAGTGGGAGACTCTGGTCAATGCAGTCATTAAATACTAACATCCATTGCTATTACTGACTTCATATCCCACAGAAAGGATATATTACAAAGAAACCCAGTAACACCAGCAACTGTCTCAATGTATAACAGAAATATGTTCAATATACACCTGTGTTTGGGCCTCTGTCCCCAAATTATGTTGGGTTTTGTCCAGATGTCATGCACTAAGAGGCTTACAGGTATTTTGTATAATTATGCATTTCCTTCATTCCTGCTACCATCCCAGTGATGTAGTAGACCCACAGGCATGTTACGAGGAAGAGGCCATAGATATGATTCCTGACCCTGTACATTCTGAGGTAAACCATATATTTGAGATGTCTGTGTATGTCTGGACATTGTTAACAGACTGTCAGGATTGTGTAGAAGTGTAGTGTGTACATGTTATTTAGGCTGTGTAAGGAGGGGTGTACATATGAGTGTTATGGCCCCTTTCTATCTGAATGTGCATACTGCTCCAATTTCTGGTTGCCTGTTGGCTATTATATGTTTGCATGGGCAGACCGTGACATGTCCTGCAACACCTCCAGATTCCCACTATGTTGGGGTAATGTGTGAGTGGAAATAGGATATGTGTGTTCACACTGTCATTATAGCACAGTGTTCAGTTGGCTTACTGTTATGTCACTGTGACTGTGGTGCAATTGTTTGTGGGTATGCACTTTCACACCAGTGTCTGTTTCCAACTAGTGTTATAGCCCTGTAGTGCCTGTTATATTTGCAAATGCATGTGTACATCCACAGAGCTGAATTTCAGTAGTGGTATGTCAGTCTGCTTGTAGTTTGGATGATGCTTGGTAGCTCACTGGTGTGTTATGTCCACATATTCTTAGGATGTACCATTGTCTTGACAATGCCTTTGGTCTGGTCCCCATAATGGTTGTGTATTCCTCACACATCAGTGAAATGATGTGAGGATTGGGGTCAATAACTAATGAGAAGCCATTGAGTCCCAGACCTGTGATATTTCAGTCAATATATGTTAGGACTAACAGTGTCAGTACAGCAACTTTCTCATCTTATCTACTCACGTATTTTGGATACCTGTCTATTGCCATGCCTTTGTCCCCCACTTTGTCAGGCTTGGTCCAGATTCATTGCACTAAGGGGTTCTGAGCATACCTCTCCACTTTCAGGCTTTTCACATAATGTCCACATGTTTGGCCCATGCTTTGGTTCTGTTCCACAGTTTATTTGTATTTGTCTGCTAAATCACTATGATGATCCAAGGATTTATGTCAGTGAATAATGACATAACATGTCAGTTCCCATCTTCATATTCTTCAGAAGTTTCTGCTGAAATGCACCCTGTTGCTGTACAAATGCTTGCTTATGACAGCAATATTTGGAATATGTCCATTTATGCGGCCCATTTTCCTCCCACTTTGTACAGCCTTTGTACAGTTTCTTGAACTAACTATGGCTCTGAGGTATGGCTGCACTGCATACATATGTTTATATATATATATATATATATATATATATATATATATATATATATATATATATATATTCCTTTCTTTATATATTTATATATGTATATGTGAGTCTACTATGGTTGACTGAAAACTCACTTGATTGAAAATGAAATTACTAGGACCAGTTCACTGAAAGCTCACTTCACTGAAAACTAATTTCTTTGAAACTCATTTCATTGAAAGTTATAAATGGCCTTTTCCCCACTGTAGTGTGGCCCTGGAGTTAATATATAAAATAAGGGGGGTGGGGGGCCACAGCCCCCCCACATTGGGGGTGGGGGTGGCGTAGCCCCCCACATATTATAAACATTTTAAACTATACACAGTGATACTTACAAGTGCAATAAATAACTGTTTCCAAAAGAGAATATAAAACCAAGATATGTGGGGGGTTTCACCCCCCTTACTTTATATACTAACTCCAGGGTCACACTACAGTGGGGAAAAGGCCATTTATAACTTTCAACAAAATGAGTTTCAAAGAAATGAGTTTTCAGTGAAGTGAGCTTTCAGTGAAGTGGTCCTAGTAATTTCATTTTCAATCAAGTGAGTTTTCAATCAACTGTTGTAGACCCGTATATGTACATTATGTATCTATGTTTTCATGTATATGTTTCAACAGAATATATATATATATATATATATATATATATATATATATATATATATATATGTGTGTGTGTGTGTGTGTGTGTGTGTGTGTATGTCTATATACAACACATGAATAATTCCACAGAGCTTTTTCACTATTGTTGTGTGCTTCCATTGCATGATGAGTTTGAAAAAGCAACAGCAATTCTCACAGCTCAGATGGTGTAGTGGTATGTTGCTGTGATTGTTTGAGACTTAGCAGTGATGATTACTTTGTTGCTAGGCAGAACAAGGGCTGTTGGATACAGAGTGATTAGGGCACTTTTAAGAAGCTTTAAGTGGGTTTGCGTGGGTTTGTGTGGTGCTAAGTGATGCTAAAACACGGTTAATCCATTTTAGCTTCACCTAGTGGCACTTACTCCTGCTTATCCCTGCACTAATTCCTTTGATAGAAAAGAAAAAGGGGTGATAGGAAAGTGGTGAAAAAAAGAGGCACACAGAGGGAAGTACAGTATGAAAGGTAACTAGGGATGTGCAGGACAAGTGTAGGAAAGGTCCATAACTGTCCATTTCTTCTGCAGTAACACCTGTGAATGTCTACAGAATTTGAAGTGAATTTGGACACTCAAACCCCTGAGACAGGGGTGAGGACAACAGTAATGTGTTGTCATGCCAGTCGGATTGGATTACATGTGCCCAGTGGACACGTGTGCAAAATGGACAGCTATGTATGGGGCATAATTTTTTTTTTTTTGGGAACAGCTTGCCCTTTTTTTTTTTTTTAAGGTTGAGAGTGGGATGTTGAGGAAGGATAGTAGGTACATTAGGGGAGGTAAGTTGGGTAGGGAGACAGACAAGATAGACAATACAGCAGACAGGGGTGGTATATGACACGTGGGCAGTAAACACCTTCGATGGGGAGGGTGGTTGGGAATTGGATGCACATGAGCCCCCAAATGGATACAGTGGGACTGAGATCTCAACACATGGGCAGTCAGCACTACACCTTCACGGCACCTCAGGTGGCTGCGTTGGGGCTGAACAGGAGGGGCAGGCTGACCCTCAAGTTGTGCCAGGTGGCCCTCAAGCTGGCACAGCTGATCACGGAACACCAATCAGAAGATGCTGCACACCAATTGCCTGACCTGACTATGGGTGCTGGTCTCCTCTCTGCGCCCAGTCCTGGGGGGGTGAGCCCTGTCCCCTGAGGCAGTTCCACCCAAAGGTGGTGCAGGACCAATGGAAGAGGAAGGCCTGGGTTGGGTCCCAGACATGCTGGGGCCCAGTGTCATGACCAGATGAGGTGGGACAGGTGGATCCACTGGGATCTGCCTTCCCAGACATGCTATGGTGTTCAGGTTTTAAAAAAATATGTTGGTGAGTCATGAACAACACATTTCAAGATTAGTTATAACAGCATGCATGGGTGTTCCAATTGACCCCATAAAACAGTTTTGAAACAGTTGCATAGCAAACAGAACACATGCATATATGGAACCACAGTGGGCATTATAACGGCATGCAAGTTACATTGACAGCAACAGGCCACCAATTATAGTATTTCAATGAGGTTCATTAATATTCAAGCAATTCAGTAGTTGTAGAACAATAAAACACAAGTCCCAACAGTAGGTTTGCAGAAAGACATACCCATTATTTATGTGTATACATTATTGATGCAGATAGGGTTGGGAGAGAAAGAGAGAGAGAGAGAGAGAGAAAGAAAGAGAGATAGCAATTAACTGTATAGGCTTCTATTTTTCACAAGTATACTGATCAGTACTCTACTCATTACTCTCCAGGCCTGACCTCACTTTACATGTACCTATGACCTGGGGTTGGACAGTGGAAGTGTTGTGCACAGAGTATATTAATAATGCCTTCTTATGGCTGCTACAAACATTTCCTTACCTGGCAGACCTGTGGAGGAAATTTCTGTTAACAATACCTGATTTTTTCTACACATATTCACATATTCAGGGTTACATATGTGACACTGAATGGAGTGTCCTGCGCTCATGCTGTGAGCGTGTGCTACTCACATACTTTGCCAGGGTTTCTATCTGTCACCCTGGTTATTGGCAGTTGTGACCACTAGCCGTGACAGTGTGACAGTTGAAGGACATGTATCGGAAAAAACTGCTTGCTGTCTGTACTTATCTTGCTGTCATTTTCAGCCTTAGGGTTGGAGAGTGGACATGTACATAATATATTAGTAAAGCCTTCCTACACATACTACAAACATTTCCTTACCTGTGGAGGACATTTCTGTTAACAGTACCTGACAATTTCTATACATATTCACATATTCTTGTGTGACAATATGCATTCAGCTTATTACCACTGCTGGGATTTGAAACGTATATATTTGTGCTAAAAAGGTATACCACACTTGTGTTTCATCAGAATGAACTACTGATGAATTGTTAACTCTTGCTTGACATTTTACTCCCTACTACTCTCTGGTTTGCACTATCTGACCTTGTAGTTCTGACATTCATGCATGGCAGATAGTTCTTGTACTGTTTATTCATACTTTGACGTATTACAATCTAGAAAGCAATGGTTAACACAAAGCACTACTGCAGGGGATAAAATATTAGATTTTACAGCTTACTATTCATGGTTCAGATCTTGGTGCATGGCACATTTCATATAGTTGTTCACCTGTTTTACAGCTCCACAATCTTTGTAAGATGAGCCTCACTTCATTCTTGCTGTCAGAGCCATGGTTGCTGTGCAGAACCTGTACACATTTATATTTCTACCACAACATAACAAAGTAAACACAACAGTCTGGAGTTTTTACTTTTATTGAAAGTTACAAAGCCCTTTATTGTTAAATATCATGTACATCACAAATAATCTGCTAAAGGTCATTTATTAATTACACACAGTACACACTTTACCTACTGGTAGTTGACATTCTACTCCTTTCTATTTATTTGCCCTGAATAATGCAAGCTAGATTTGTACTCACCAGCTTCCCGGTGCAGCCTTAGCAGCCTGTTTGCATGTGCATCCACATTCATGGCCCTCTCACCTGCAGCTGTACAGGGGATAAAGAAACATTTATGCATACCCATCAATCACATACTCAGGCTGGACTTTGGGGAACAATAAGTGATATTGATAATTACACACCTCTGGGACATTCTGTGCCCATGCATCTTGGGTCCATTGGTCCAAGAGCTCCTTCTTCCTATGCTTGAGGTCAGCATAATGGTGCTGGACCTGCTCACCAGTTTGAGGGATGCCAGTAGCACTGGTGAGGTCATGTGTGAGATGGTTCCAAGCCTCTGCTTTGTATTGTGAGCCCTGGCACTGGTTCTGCAGCAGTGTCCCCTCATGGTCTTTCACAGGGAGTCCAACCATAACCCTGGACTCCTGAATGCCCCAATGCTGTGCCCGAATGCATGTACCCTTACCAACACCAGCCATAGTGCCTGCAGTGATCACCTACAACTGGTTATGGCTGTATTCCCACCTGTGAGGTTTTAAATAGAGCCAAATTCCTGCCCTTTGCTGGACTATTTTGAATATACTGAGCTAAGCTAAGTGAAGGGCAAACTCACTTAGCTAAGGTTGGCAGTGCTTAAAGTGATAGATGTTGAGCACTGCTGACCAATGCGTAAATCCACTTATCTGGGCTACTTATTGCTTAGCATTTACATTTAAGCAATGCCTACACCAGATTAGCATAGCTGAACACTACTTAGCATTGCTCATATTTCATTTTATAAAGTATCAGGATTGTGGGATTGATTCCTCATTAATGACTTATTATAATTTTATGTTTACTTCCCATGACATCCTCCTATGTGCTTTCATTAAATTATATTCTTGTGTGATTATACTGTATGGGGCACTTGTGTTTATATGGGGGTTTCACATCTTTTCTAGACTGCCATCTCCCATTTGGACCTGCTACACTACCCTGGTTGACTAAAAACAGTTGCTAAATAATTTAAGTTTGAAAAAATAATTTTAACACTACTTTCCCATAGAAAAATAAGTTGCCTGTCTTGGTACTCGAGCCGTGAATGCCTGCATGTAAAGCCAGGACTCTAACCAGTAAACTATCTCAGCTTGGAAATTTGACCTGTATATTTGCATTTATCTCCTAGGAGATGTTTAAGCTATGCTAAGCGGATTGCCATAATGTGTACACACACTTAGCTAAGCTTATATATTTCTCAGGCTTGAAAAAAAAGTTTATATTATTTTCATATTATTATGTTATATAATTGAGTCTTGTGGTGTTCTGACAAGTCATTGAGGATTGCAATCGTAAAATAATGGCATTCATTTGGCTTTCAGGCTTCTATCCTTCAGGGACTCCTGCTGATACATATCCTGTTACTTTCTAAGTGTGTGAGGGCAATTTTTCAGGTGTGTCCCTAATGTATTATTTAGTCCCCCCATCATTTGGGCATTTGTTAACATGCACTGCTGTAAGGGAATATTGGTATACATTTGCTTTCAGACTTCTATCCTTCCATAATTCATGCTAATGCATGACCTGTTCTCTATCAACTTTCTATGTTTGTGAGGGCTATATGTGTGCTTTGTCACTTTTGGGGGATGTATCCCCCTGTTATGTGTGCATTTGCACACATTTCTTTCTTTAGCAGGTTGCAGAAGTGTCATACGGCACTCTACCAGTGCAGGGGGTGTGTCACCAAACCTGTCACACACACCCTGCATTGCTTTCCTGTTGCCACTTTTATTTCAGTGTCCGTGGACAGTGAAATGATAATTTTTTCATTTCAGTGCCTGTGGACACTGAAATACTGGCATAATATTAGAGTAAAGCTCTAATATTATGCCAGTTTGGCTTAGAAAGTGTCATGTGTCACTTTCTGAGTGCAGGGGGCGTGTTTAGTGTTCGTGAACTACTTGGACACACCCCCCCTGCACTCGTTCATGGTTTATGTCCATATAGGAAGTACAGCAGCAAGCCTTCATGAATATTCAAGGCGCATTGCTGTTCTAAATGGACACAAACCACTCCATGCAAAAATAGTCTTATTCGTGCATGGAGTTTGTTGAATCTGAGGGATTATTTACATATTTAAAAATATATATATTTACAGTGACATATATGTACATTTCTATTTTTTTTACTATTTATAATTTTTTATAATATCCTCATTGCTATTCTTCCATAATTGACCCTTACTCTTTTCACATCTATAACCTAATTTCTTACAATGTGTTTGCGCCAAAATATATTTCTAATTAAACAAAATTTCATTCAATCTTTCATTCCGAATGATCCATATTACATAAAATAAATTCTTATCGACCCTTCTCACATATTCTGTATTCTTGTTCTTATAATATCCATGCATAACCATATTCATATTTATATTGTTTATGTCATTGATATTCTCAAACAGTTTTCTTCACACAACTTTAGAGTTTCACATCTGTTTTACATTGCAGAAAAAAATTACCTTTAAAGGGGAATTTGACATATAAACAAAAAGTTAAGAGTGTGTTTAATTAGTGTGGAGGAAGAGACTATAGACGTCAAATTCCCCTTTACAGGTAATTTATTTATTACTATGACACCCATGCCCTGGCCCAGCAATCTTCTCTTTCGTTTTCATAAAATGAATTTTCTTCTCAAAGTCTCTAAATGTTTCTTGACTTAATATCTTATGTCTCTATTTTTCTTTTTTCTTTTCTTCATTATACAATCTGAAAATACTTTTTATAATTTTCTTTAAAATTAAGCCACCAAACAGTCCAGTTCTCATAAAACTCCCTCATAATTGTATGCTTTTCCCATAATTCCACAAATTCTTTTTCTCTTCTAAATCTAATTAATTTCCATTAATTCTCTTTATTCCTTTTCCTATTTTTATATATTCTTCATTTTTCTGTATTCTAACCCATATTGCCACCTGATATGAAAATCCAGCACACTTAATTCCTTTTTTATAACTTTTAAACTATCAGATATTAAAAAATAATCAATTTATGTCCTAATTTCATTAATTTTATAGGTCCAGTGGTTATTTTCCCAAACACTTAACTTTCCACTTCTCATAATTTCTTTAGCCATTTTAACATCACCATTGCTCTTATTTTTCCTTAAATTACAATTAAAATCACCCACCACTATAATGTCCATATTTACACAAAGATATTCAAGAACATTTTTAAGCATCATTTCTCTTTCTTTTTTTGTTACATATGCCTATAAAGCTATAATTCTATACACATAATTTTTCCATCTCTTGTCTATTACTGTAGTTCGTCCTAATTCCACTATGGTTACATCTAATATTTTAATGCTTTCTTGACATAATATACATATGCCCAAGCATGTTTCTCCATGTTCCAAACTACCACACCATTCCAAAAATTATCAGTTTGTGTTCTTTTTTCCTCTGTTAATAATCTATCCTCTAAAACAATAATATGAGCATTTACTGCAGCACATCATTGTAATATACCTATTCTCCTTGTAAGATTGTTCATACTGTTCACATTTAAAGCTAATATTTTCAGCTTTTAAGAACAGTCAGTATAATAAAATGTTTATCCCTTTCCTTTCTTATTTTCTCTAAGTATTATGTTTTTGAATTTCCTTTTCCTTTCTTTAACTCTTTTCCCTATCAAATTCTTTTTATTTCTTACTGTGCTCCAGTCAGCTTCTTCCTTACTTGTCTCCTCTGTTTCTTTTTCCTTGCTACTTTCTTTAACTTCATGTATAACCTCTTTATCAGTTACATCTTTTTGTACATATTATTGTATAACACATTATACTGTCTCTTTATCCTGTATAACTTCATTTTCATTTTCTTGTACATTCATTTCACATTCTAGCATGAATGACCAGTATTGCCACATTTTTTGCACTTTAAATCACATTTTCTGCATTATGCCCTGTTTTACCACATAAATAACATCATTTTTTATCACATTCATTGATTAAATTATCACTTTTTCCACAAAAATAACAAGTTTTTGTTGACCCCTGTATTTCACAAACCCCCTATTATCATGAACATCAATAATACTAGGTATGTGCATAACATTATCATTTTCCATTTTCAATATTACTCCACATTCCCATCCCCCAGTCCATAGTCCTCTTTCATCATATATTTTTGTAGTGTCCATTACTTCTTTACATAGAGTTAACAAATGTTCTTTCAGTTCTTTTGCTTCAACTTCAGTTCTAAACTGTATCATTATTCTTTTTTGTGTGTCTGTAAAAAGCTTGCATGACATATTCTGACGATGGATAAATATTTGTCTTTTGTTCATATGCACCTAAAAAAATTTCCATGGCCTGCCCAGTCTCAAATATCCAGTCACAAAAAAGTCTCTTTATTAATTAAAATGAATGCTCTTACATATTTTGCTCTGACAGCAAGAGGTGCTATGACAGAGTCCCAACCCTTATACCTGCCCAAATTTATTTTTCTTTTTTACAGCTCATTTACTGTATACTTCTTTTTTGTTTCTTTTATTTCTTCTTTCTTCTTTGCTCCTTCTATCACAGTTTGTGCATAAGTTTGTGTCTCTTGAACTTTTTCTGGCACAGTCTCTTCTCCTTTTTCTTCTTCTGTTTTCTCCATGATGTCACTCCATGAAACTGCTGCTCCACTTTCTGGTTCACTTTGGTTTACCATTTCTTCCAAATAATTATCCCGGAACCATTTCTCAGAGGTAACTGTCTCTCCTTCAAACAATCTGCTCTGAAAGTTTTCCTCTGAATCCATCCTTGTTACAGTTACAATCTTCTTTTCTTCCAATTTCACTGTTTTTTCTGCACCCACAACATCACAAAAAACTTCTGGTAGCGATTCTATCATTTCAGCTACATTTTCATCAACCTCCATTTCATTTTCAGCCAAAACTGAATCAGCCATATTTTGTTCCTGCTCCTCCTGGCAGCCTCTGTGCCTGGACAGGAAACAAGAAGTCAGGATGTGTAACAGACAAATCCTTCCCCCGGCTACCAAGAGTAGGGGAAGTTCCCCAGACATTGGCCAAACTTCCCCTAGTCAGTATGAATACCACACCAGGTCTCCCCTGAAAACAGGTCATAGGTCTAGTGGGACTAACCATGTCAGCAAATTGTAAATAAATCAATAAAAACAGAAATAAAAAAATACCTCTTAGTAATTCACCACTTGAAGTTAATTTCATTGAATCAAGATAATGGAAATTAAATATCTGGTCTTAAAACTTAATTTCACTCCACCTTTGCATATCCTTGATACCTGCTGTACTGAGATAGACACCAATGTACAAGAACTCAGGCAATAGATTGAAAATCACACCTCTACAAAATGAATGCAACATCCTGCCTCTTCCATCCTGTTGTAAAGGTGCAGGGGCATGGAATGAAATATCACAATTAGCAGGGACAAATGACAACTAATGGAATGAGAATGTCATTGAGTTTAATATTTCTTAATGTTTTTTTTGAAAACTTCATTTGCTTTCTATTATCCCCTAGTACTTCAGTCAGATTTTACTTTATAATCTTTTTGACATTTTACTTAGTTCTATTTCACTGTTTTAGGGATTCCAATTCCATGTATGGACAGCTGAATAGAGTTTCAGTCTATGTGAGGGGCTTTACTCACTATGTTCTTTTTTTTTAACTTTGCAATGAGTATATTTAAGAAATAGGAGGGTAGGGGTACAGGAGGACATGGCACCTTGTAAAAACATATATTTTTTACATTTCTTCTATACTTTTTATTATAATTGTATTTCAATGTACGTCTATGTAGATTTGAAGATTTGTTTTTCACTTTAAAGCTGTTTATGGCTTTGCATGCATATTTGTGTATGTGAGGGGTATGAAATGTCTAACATTTAAAAGGAGTGGGTGATAGTCTGTTAACAGTTTGATGTTCTATTCAAACCTGCTAGAAAGCTACCATGTATGCATGCATGTTAAATTAGATACAGTTTTATTTGAGTATGAAAAATATTTAACATCAGTGGGTGTTTGGCTTGAATAACTTGGTGTGGTACATCAAGAAAAAGTATTAGTTACTGAAGGGCATGGATGCATGGCAGACAAATACTACCAGCCTTTCCTGATTCAGTTCTATAACTAGGTTACTAGGAAGGTGGTAAAGACAATCCTGTAGATATTTTCTTTCTGGACTCCAATGAGTCCTTAACCCTGACTGTTACCACAGGCTTTTTGTGAAACTGAAGAGCTAGGAGAGGGTAACAGCATGTTCTTGGGGAGTAATGGTTAGGGGAAGAACACAGTAAGTGATAGTAAGTGGGGGAGCTTTTAGTGAAGAAAGATTTTACTACAAGTGTTCCCCAGACGTTTGTCCTAGGGCCAGCTCTATGTAATGTGTTTGTCTCTAGCTTTATTCATATCTAGGACAACTGGATCCATTTTTTTGCATGTGATATAAATATGTGTGCGTGCGTGGGGGGTTGTATCTGATGATTGTGTGACATTAGTGATGGATATGAAGAGGCTGCAGTATTGCTCTAATTGGTGGTAACTGCACTTTATCCCCCTCAAAGTGCATACTGATGCTCCTGGGGAAAAAGAATACAGGGGTTTATTATGATTCAAGGGCTCGATGTCAATAATCTGAAGCAGGGCAAAAACTTGAGTTTATTTATGAGACTCTGTACAACAGGTACACAGCAAAGCAAATCAAGTATCTGAGTATGCATCCAGGGTAATGGCATCAACGGATAGAAAGGTGCTGGTTCCCTTCTAATAGACCCTTAGAAGAACACAGCTGTAAAGATCTGAAGTGGTGGTGGTGACGAATGTATAAAGAAATGCAACCAAGATTGCAAGGGAGAGAGATGGAATGTTGTATGATGAGATGCTGTTAGATATACAAGGCACGAAAGTAAACATGTGATTGGATTATGCTGAATGAGAAGAACAGGCCAGAAAAAGGCAACAAGACTATTAAATTAAATAATCTTAGTTCAGCCTGGTGATAAAGAAGCAGTTCTTCACAGATAGGGTTATAGATGAGTGAAATAAATTGATAGGTTATGTAGTAGATTCTACAGCAGTTCTGATATTTAAACATAGGTTCATAGGTTGGTACTGGGCTCTCTGCCCGAAGGCATATATTAGCCCAGCCACGTTGTGCGGTATTCACCGCCCCTTTAGTAGTTCCCTAGACCCTTATACTAGCAGCTAGTACCCTTGGCCCCTATCTAGTAGTGCTGTTGGTGTGATCCCCGGTGTGAACTTTCTGTTACCCATCTATTCATCAAGGTTCCTCTTGAAGAGTGATAGTGAGGGGCTCTGTCTTATGTAGATCGAGACCCTGTTCCATAGTAAAGGAAGTCTCTGCGAAGGGAATCTATCCCTCCAGCATGTTCTATTCTTTGTTGTGTTGAGGTTTATATCCCTAGAGCATGTAGCTCGAGTAGATTTGGTTTTGCTAAGATGGAGCATGTTCAACAATTCTGGGTTGGACATGGCTCTGTACGTTAGACAGAGATCGCCTCTGAGAAAGCGGTATGCAACAGAGAACAGTCTTAGCTTTTTCAATCGTGCTGCATAGGGCAACTGTTTGAGGCCAGTAATCCTCTTGGTTAGGTACTTTTGTGGTCTCTCCAGCTGCTGGAGATGTCTAGCCAGGTACATTCCAATTGGTGCATTGTACTCAATAATGGGTCTGATGAGGGAAGAGTAGGGGGGCACCATTACATCCTTAGATCTTGATGCGAACCCTTTTGTGATCAGATGGGTCACATAGAAGGATTTTCTAACCATTTTGGTAACATGGTTATCAAAGGAAAGCTGACTATCTTCTTGGGTCCCTAGAGCCCTTATTTCTTCTTCAGATTTCAGGGTATTACCTCCTATGTTTTAGTTTGCGGGTACTCTGTTTTTTACAAAGGGGATTACTACGCATTTTTTTGCATTTAGCTTGAGACCATGGCTTTGACACCATGCATCAGTCTCATGTAGGCCCTTCTGGAGGAGCTTCATGTCGGCTGGAGACTCTATTATAGCACCCAGTTTGCAGTCGTCTGCAAACGTAGTCAGCCACAGCCCTTCCGTGCTTGCCTGTACTTCTGAGAAGTATATGCCAAACAGGAGGGGCCCCAGGACTGAGCCCTGAGGCACACCACTTGTTACTGGTCTGGATTCGGACATAGATCCCGCTACTCTTACTTTATGGGATCTGTCTGAGAGCCAGTTTGTGATCCATCTTGTGACGTAAGGGTTTATGCCCAGGCTGGTGAGCTTATCAATAATACCTGAATGGGGAATGGTGTCAAATGCTTTAGCAAGGTCAAGGTAAGCCATGTGTACCTCCTTTCCCTTATCTATAGCCTGAGTAACTGTCTCAAAGAAATCCACCAGGTTCAGGAGGCATGACCTGCCCTTGACGAAGCCAAACTGTGTGGGATCCAGCGACTGGAGGTTCCCAATCTCTCCATTTATGAGTTCCATAATGATTTGCTCCATAGCCTTACAGATCAGACTGGTCAGGCTTATTGGTCGGTAGTTCCCAGGGTCAGCTGTGGCCCCACCCTTGTGTAGCGGGACCACCACTGCAGTGCACCATTCTATGGGCACATATCCTGTGGAGAGGCTGAGACTGAACAGGGTATTAAGATGCGGGGTTAATTCCTTTTGGAGCTTGTGTATGACACAGCCTGGGACACCATCTGGTCCCATGGAGGCAGTGTTTTTTGCTTTAGATAGAGCCTTGTTAACCAACGTATCAGTAATAATTGGACTGCACAATCCCCTAGAATGGTAATAGGCCCTGTAGGTGGTGAGGGGGGGGGGGGTAGAAATTTGCACTGAACCTGTCAGCCAAGATGTTGGCAATGTCTGATGGGTCAGTGTATTTTGTTCCATTTTGTACTAGCTCAGAACAGACCTGAGTGTTGCCATTTAGGTTTTTGATGTAGCCATAGAAGGCCTTATGGTTATCCTTGGCATCCTTGGCAACTTTCTTTTCAAAATTAGCTTTAGTTGACTTGATGAGGCCCCTCAATTGAGATCATGGCTTTGACACCATGCATCAGTCTCATTTAGGCCCTTCTGGAGGAGCTTCATGTCAACTAATGCTGATCAGGGATGATTTTTCTACTTGAGATTTGGCATTTTTTTGTATGAGTCTCCTCCTTTTATTGTAAAGTTTGCTTATGGCCGGGGTCCACCAGACTGGTTTCTTCTTGCTTGAGGAAGGAGTCTTGGTTTTATTTGGGATAGCATGGTCCATGCAATCCTGAAGATGCATATAGAGTGCCTTGGTGTAGGATTCCGCATCCTGGATATCATTATCCTTCTGCAAGGGAATAGTGAAGCTTTCCACTTCGGATGCAAGTAGTTTGAAGTTTGCTTTGGAATGGTTTTTGACTATGGTTTCTTTGATTGGGGGAGGTGGAGGAGTGAGGATGTCCAGGGTTATCAGTTTGTGGTCGGATCTGACCAAGGAGGGGGTGATAACGGGTGTGGTACAATGGGCACCCATATTTGTGATTATTAAATCCAATATGTTGTCCCCTCTAGTGGGGGAACATACTAGTTGTTCAAGAGCATTTGAATTTATAAATTCTATGAATCGCTGAGCATAGGAGTTGGAACATTGGTAGTTCGCCCAGTCTATACCAGGGTAGTTGAAATCACCCAAGATTATGGTGTTGGGTAGGACCTTTATATTTTCCAATGTCTCAAGGAATGCAGAGTTATGCATCTTGGGACATGGTGGGTGATCTATAACCGGCTACGACTTGAAATGTGGTTTTGCCTGCTGATAGTTGTGCCTGGATGATCTCTGGGGCATCATGCTGCGCTACTAACTTGGAGATATGGGTATCCTTGATGAATATGGATACACCTCCACCCTTTGTACTGTGATCCGGCAACTGAGGCCAGAAGGTATGATATGAATTGTAACCTGGCAGTGCTGGGGTGCTCTCTTGAGCCTTGAACTAGGTTTCCATCACTGCACAAACATCAATTTTCTCCATGCTGAAGAGAGCCTCGAGTGTGTGCATTTTGAGGTTGAGACTTCTGGCGTTGAATAGCATTACCCTTAGTTTTTGGTTACCTGTGCTGGTTACGGTGGTTGGTTTGTCCTTTGAGCCTTGCCTAAAAAAGGCACTATGGGCATGGCAAGAGCCTTGGCCAGTATTCGAAAACCTAGGGGTGAAAGGTGCAACCCATCTCTGGCAAAACAGCGAGGCTTGTCTATCATGTCATCCCAGGAAGACAGACACTAGATCCCCTTAGAATGACACCAGAAGCTTAGCCAATTGTTGAAATTGATCATTTTGTCTTTGTATTGTGGTATCATTCTAGGTGAAGGTAGTATGCTACTCAAAGTCAGGGTCATACCAGCTTGGGCTACATGATCAGAGAGCCCCTCAATGTCTCTTTTCATGTAGTCCAGGGAGGTACGTCTTAGATCATTCACACCAACATGTACAATGACAGCATCATACTTGTACTTGTTCTGGAGTGACCTAAGTGCCTGTGTTATGTGGCAGATCCGAGCACCCGAGAGGCATCTGACAGTAACCTTCTCCTTGTTCAGCTTGGTGAGTGGAACATCAGTGTGTCTTACTATAGAGTCTCCTATTACTAGCATGTTAGGTATGGTGTTTTGCCTTAATGGCTGTTGTGAGGCACACTGTTGAGGTGAATTATGTGTGAATTATGTAACATGCTTCGCAACCTTGTATTGAGATGATAAAATGGAGAGGGTGGCTGCCTTAGGCATACAACATAGACTTATAGCCTCTTTCTGTTGATGTTTGATGATTTGGTATGATAAAGGTGCAGACCAGCAGGGTGGAATTGGTTGTCATCACATTCATTGAATTTAGTGTGCAATGCAATAAGAGCAGGACAAAAAATGCATCACTTCATGTAACTGATGGGTTGAGCCATAATTCAAATGAAATGGTGTGGCTTGTTACATAACCTAACAACCACCCTCTAAGCAAATATGCAAAACTGTTTTGGTGTAAAAATGTGGTGAATATTTATTATAATGATGTTTTTAATTTTGGTTGCTCTTACTTTGTTGAATGATAAGTGGCAGGATATGATCGATATTTGAATCCATGTTATGGCCATGATTTACACATGGAGAACCATATTGTTAATGGCTGACCTAGATTGACCTCATTTGGAATGTACTCTTAAAGGACGCCTAGACAGTGATATCATAATTTATTATGACAAGCTGAAGCTATGTGATTAAAAAACATATACTTCTCTCTCTCTCAGTCTCTTATTTAGTTACGCTACACTCCCCCAGATTGCTACTCCCCCTTCTACTCATTTATACTATCTTTTGTGCTAAAGGTTGCTTTCTTAGATAATAAAATATAAACCATTCTAGTTAAATTTGATTTATATTAACTTATTCTATTTTCTTACTTGTTCAGATGTATGTTGCTAAAACTCTATGCAATTGTCATACAAAACATGTATATATTTCATTGTCAAGCAATATGAACATTTTTTAAATGGAGTATTTTACAACTCTGTGGACAGGGGCATGACTGAAAAGGGTCCCAAGACTCCCATCACTAAGCTGATTAGCAAAGAAAGAAAGAAAGAAACAAATAAAGAAATGCTTCCCCATATGACATGTGATATTTTCTAAGGCTGTACTTTTTATATAGAATTACGAACTTTTTTTATTTAATGTGTAGGAGACCCGAACCAGTAATAACCCACTTAAAGTAAAAATGAAGAAATATAGTCAGCACCATATATTAGCTAATCATAGGCATATACTTCAGTATCAATTGCAATAAATTACTTAACACTGTTTGCTAACAAAATATAGACACCAGTAACTGGGCATGTACCATGAGGAAAGAGACATTTGAAACAGCACTGCGCGTGTGTGTGTGTGTGTGTGTGTGTGTGTGTGTGTGTGTGTGTGTGTGTGTGTGGGGGGTTGTGTATACACACACACACACACACACACACACACACACACACACACACACACACACACACACACACACACACACACACACCTGCATACGCAGACATTGAAAAGCTTTGTATCTAGTAAAAGACAGCTGAGTTGTTGTTAACATCAAAATCAAATTGTTGTGCAATCTGTGCAGAACTTGTTAACTGTCTGCCCACCTCAGCAGTGAGATAATTTGTCCATCCAGTGCTGCTGTTCATTTTCATCTGACTTATGTAATGAGCCCATGAACAGCCACCTCTAGCAATAGAGTTTACTGAGCAAGTAGAGAATAGAAGTAGATTGCTAAGCCTTTATTCCATACAACATACACACACTGCTAATATACCCATGGATAAGGACCTTTTAGAGTCAGCAATCTACCTGCTGCATGTCTTTTTGGATGTGGGAGGAGACTGGAGTACTTGGGGAAAATCTGTATAAACACAGGGAAAACATACAGACTACACACAGAAGCCAGATGTCGTCATGGCTGGCCTCTCTGGATGCTAGCAGATATCATCACAGCTGGCTTTTCCAGATGCCAGCAGATATTCTGAGGTTGTAGGTCAGTGGTCTCTAACCTTTTTTGCACCAATGACCAGTTTCATGTAAAACAATTTTCCATGGACAGGCCATCGCTCTTGCATAAAA
This sequence comes from Protopterus annectens, assembly GCF_019279795.1. Lineage (NCBI taxonomy): Eukaryota > Metazoa > Chordata > Ceratodontiformes > Protopteridae > Protopterus > Protopterus annectens. The sequence continues at coordinate 862,124,683 of NC_056737.1, read as the reverse complement.
ATAAAGCATAATAAAGTGTTTAATAAATCCAACTCGCCATACCGCAGAATCAATGGGAGCCCTGAGCTTGTTTCCCTGCAACAAAATGGTCCCATCTAGGGGTGATGGGAGATAATGACACCTAAAGTATGTTCCTTATGTCCAGTTTACTCCGTAATTTAGTTTTGATTGCTGTCATTGCAGAAAACCCTGCATCACAAAGATAGGATGTTGATAATAGAAGCAGGGTTTTCTGTGCTTATTCTATCAACTTTCTAAGTTTATAACAGCAATATTTAAATTCTGACCCTATTATTTGTGGCTCTGTCCAGATTTATTGTGTGAGAGGTTGGGAAGCATGATCGTGAGTTAGCAAATTTAATGGAAAGCTTTTTCCTGATTCTAGCAACTTTCTAAGTTTATAAGAGCAATATTTAAAATCTGTCCCTATTATATGTGGCTCTGTCCAGCTGTATTGTATGAGAGGCTGAGAGGTATGTCGAGAGGTATGCAAACCTCTTAATAATTGATGCTGCTGCCAGGGATTGCTCTCACTCTTCACTCTCTCTCTCTCTCTCTCTCTCTCTCTCTCACACACACACACACACACACACACACACACACACACACACACACACACACACACACACACACACACACACACACACACTCTGTTCTGCTTTCATGCATGCATTCACTCTCACATGTAGACAGAAACACACACACACACACACACACACACACACACACACACACACACACACACACACACACACACACACACACACTTTTTTCCATTTCATTTATTTTTATTTTACGCTCGCTAAACAGCAAAAGCTCTGCTTAGTGAGTGTAAAATAACAGCTCGATCAATCTCACTGTTCACTCTCTCATACACACATACACAGTCTTTTCTGCTTTCACACACACATACATTCTGCTTTCATGCACGCATTCACTCACACATGCAGGCAGTAACATAAACACCCTCACACACATATATACACACATTCACTTTTTTGTTTCACTCTCTGCCTAACAGTTTCTGTGCAGCCCAGTACCAAATAATCCACGGCCTGGTACTGGTCTGCGGCCTGGTGGTTGGGGACCACTGCTGAAATGGTGTCTTCTGCTATTGGTTTGTCTCCTTTCCTATTCATAATGGCAGGCATAGTGCCTTTTTTCTATGAATGTGTCCTGTTGCATGAATAATATCTTCTGCATGATGCTTATATGGTTCAACAAATCATCCTTTTTGTCTTGCTTTCAGATGTTGCAGTTGACAATGATTTAATCAGCTGTTTCTTAACTGAATCTTATTGCAACACCATGTCATCATTTCCTGCTGCTAGGATGTTCTGTTTGCAAGGCCTGACAAAAATGTTTGTGTCATTTCTAAAATTGACAGTATATTAAAAAAGCACCAACATTATCACACTTTTCAGTGTTACTTCCCTTTGTCCAGCCACAGAACCGGCAATGTACAGTACTCAATAATGAGTTCTCTTTACTAACTTGGGCTAAATATACCAGTCAAAAATAAACAGTAGCCCCAGCAGTGCTGCAGGACAGGATCTGGCCATATACTGTGTTCTCTGACATCATTCATTTATAAAGAAAAGATTACTGACACTCAGACAACAAAAGATGGAATTCTGCAGCCGGCCTGCTCTACTACAGAAATAGAAAAGGTGCTGTTTTCATTCTGGATGATTAAAAAAATAAATAAATAAAAAATAAACTCAGTTTCTCATATTTTTTGGTAACACTTTCAGCCACCATGTGCTAAAGTAGTATCAAGGTAAAAATATACAGAGTCGCTGAAAAAAGCATTAAACCAACCATGTAATTGCAACCTCCAGCAGTACATTACCATAATCTGCTGATATCGCAGTTTTAGGTACACATTTTTAGTACTTCTAATTTGGCAGAAAAAATACTCTGATGTGTGCTCAGCATAAGAAACATACTTCATATACAGATGGCACTAAACTTTGCCTCACCTTCTGCACAGTTTAGCTGCATACCTCTGAACTGTGCAGATTTTAGAGGGATGCTCCTAAGTTTTTCTAAGACTTTTGTTCCATCTTTTTTGAAAACTGGAAATCTTTTTGAAGTTACAAGTTAAGGGCACCGGCATTTAAAAAGTGTTCCTAATTTGGGCCCTTTTCCCTAATTATTTTTTTGATTTGTCCATAACTCTGGAGGTAAAAGTATATAGAATTATACCATACGAGAGAGAGAGAGAGAAAGAGAGAATATGTACAGAAAATTATTTAAGTATTCGGTCACAGGTGTTGTGTAATGCTACTTGTATGTGGTAAATGACAAACTGAGCAATGACATTTTAACAATAAAGGCAATAAATACAATTCCTGTGATCCAGAACAGGCTACCACCAATGATTAAGTCCTAACTCAGACATTTTTCCACTGGTGATAGCCCTTTCAGAGACAGCCTTACTGCAGTAATTCTGTATGGTTTGTAGACTCACCTCAGTGGGTAGTCCATCTGGCTCACTACAGATGTTAATGGAGCATTCTGGGGGAGTGGCATAAGATAATGAGTCATATGCTCTCCTCAGAAATGCCTGTCAAATGAGTTATAGAACCATGCATTTCAACCTCTTAGTGCAAGAAATCTGGACAAAGCCTGAGATAATGGGGGACCAAAGGCCAATAATAGGGACAAATTTTAAATTTTGATCTTATAAACTTAGAAAGTTGCTAGAGTGATAGGATTTGTGTTAGCATGCATTTTTCTGAAGAATATGAACTCTGAAACTCAAATGTATGTCACTATTTAGTGAATTTAATCTTCAGTTATATGACAGAAAACCACAAATTGTATGCAGAACAGAAAAAATATGAGGCAAAAATCTGGACATTCTGCAGAAATCTAGAAAATTGAGAGGTATGAGCAGAAGAGATAAGACCAGCTATCCTTTCAATACTGTGTGTGTGTGTGTGTGTGTGTGTGTGTGTGTGTGTGTGTGTGTGTGTGTGTGTGTGTGTGTGTGTGTGTGTGTGCCATACATTTGATTTTCAGACTTCATAGCTTCAGAAAAAGCACACTAACACAAATCCTGTTATTCTTGCAAGTGTCTAAGTTTATACAAGCAATATTTCAAATCTATTATTGGGCCTTTGTCCCTCCATTATTTTAGGCTTTGTCCTGATTTCCTGTGTTGAGGTGGAGAAGTATGCTTCTGTCATCTTACAAAGTCTTCTCTGACACCAGGGCCACTTGTCAAATTGTGTTTGCCAAAGGTGTGGTAGGATATTCTGTCCCTCTATTACTAGACTGAGATTGAATGCATGACTGTTACTCAAAAATCAGTTTCCCATTGCCAGTTTCATCAACACTCATGACAATGACAAAGCATTAGTGAACAGTCAAAAAGCAAAAAATAATCACCTTTTTATAGGAAAGGAAAGCTAAGCCCTCAATTTCACCATACATGACACTCTGCTTTCTTCACTACAGAACCTCAGGGAAGCTAACTCTGAGATTGCTACATACCCAGGAAGTGGGCACTGGGGAGTCATCACTTATTGGTCATCATACTACTGACAGGAATATCAAATATTTAATTAGATCAGCATTTATAGCTCCTTGTTATGCAGTGTAAAATGTTTATAGAGGCCCAGAACGTCTGAATGATTGCCTACATTATCCTGTACTGCTACTACTGCAACGAGCAAATCAAACACCAGGTAATCACACCAGTTTTTAATACAGCAAAAGTTGCTCTGTAGGACTTGGATATACATAGGTTTTAAAGAAGCTCATGGTTGAAAGAGATGGTCTCTGGAGTAAGTATCTGAATGATAAATATATTCAGAGTGCATAAAAAGAGGAAGATGCTTAGGGAATACAAACAAGATATTTCTTTGAATGATTCCGTGTCATCAATAACTTCTCAGTCACAGATTTCCTGACAGGGATAAATAGACTTCTCAGACAAGGATTTGTGGATAGGGCTCAATACAATTCTTAGTTGTAGTATGGTCACCCTTAACCATTATTTGGATTGTACACATAATTGATTGTTTATAAATAGTAGCAGTGGTACAACAGCAGTGGCAGTGGGTAACAGGTAGAACAATCACCTTTGGTGTAGAAGACTGTGGGTTATATTCTTATACCAGTTAGATGCATTGTTGACAATGCACTGCAGTTTGCAGGATACATTTCTGAGTATGTCATCCTTCAGATGAGATATTAAGCTGACATCCTGTCTACTTGAGTTAATGGTACCTTAGGTGGATGTAAAATATCCCAAGGGATCTATCAAAAAGAGTAGGGGGCTCTTCATTTACATATAAAAAAGAACTCTTATTTACAACATATTCAATATTTACAAATGTACAAATACATAGATATACAAATCTCTTTAAAAATATTAATAATTTCCTTTACAGTCATACTAAATGTTCATCCCTATTAGACCCCCAATCCTTCTTCCATAACAACCATCTAATTTTACTTAATATTGTTGTTAAAATCCATTTACCATTTAACATAATTTAATTTATTCTTTCATTCCATATAACATATATAACATCAAATACATTTTTATATATTCTTTTAACACATTCTTTACTTCTATTGTTATAATATTCATATTTAATCATAGCCACATTTTTATCTACCTCTTTTATATTTTTGAACAAATATTCTTTACATATTTTCCCCATAACTGTTTTACTCTTTTACATTTCAAAAACACATGCTCCACAGTTTCTTTTCTTTTTGACAATGTAGATATATCACTTTTCTTTTTGTATGGCATATTTTCTTTTATGGGCAATTTATCTATTGCCAGTCTACACAAAAATCTTGACATTCTACTTTCTGATTACACCATTGCTTCTTATTTTTTTTTCATCTGTTAGACTTTCTCATGGTTTTACATAGCAATGTTTTATTATTACATTTCTTATACCATACCTTTCTATCTTTTCAATATATCATCAATATTTTTTCAACAAAAATATTTTTCTTAGTAAAATTTTGCTTCTTCATTTATATAATCTTTTTCTCTTTTTTCTTTTCTTACCATATTCCAAAAATGACCATACTTATATTTATACAGCTTTTCTACTAATCTTTCTTTTTCCTTTATATACTTTAACACTTTGTACAAACTTAATGAAGCAGCATGCACCACTAGATTAATTAAGTCTAAACCTACTTCCTCTTTATTTATAACACCTCTTTTTACTGGCTTTAATCCAGAACCCCATATAAATGAAAAAAAAAAAAGCGCTTCAATAATTCCTTTTCAAATACTGTTGGCAACATATATACACTTGCTAAGTATTCTATGTTTCCCATCAGTACTCAATTATTTAAATAAGCCTTTTTTAAATGAATAATAATTTATATGTTTTCCAAAAAAGACAGGTTTGTTTTATATCTTCTATTGCTTTTACCATTGAATTCTACTTACATCTTTATTCCCAAATTTTATACCTAACAGAAATTTCATTCATTGTAAAATGTATACTCTCTATCTTTACTGCATCACCTAAGCCTTTACTTTTCTCTTTATTTAAAACCATCTCAATTACATCTAGACACTCATCTGTGCAAACTTTTAGTTCTTTTATCCATTTTTTTTGCAATCATCTGCGTATGTTAACAGAACTGGAATTCTTAACACTTCAGGTGCTATGTACTTCACTTCCTTCATGTTGTGATTTATTTCACACACTATCACACTCATAAGTAATGCAAAGAGTATACAACTCTTTGGACAACCCTGCCTTACGCCACTCTTCATATTCACCTCTTGGCTTAATCAGCCATTTACAAGTACTTTTACTTTATTATTATTACATGCTGACATATAGAATTTCCTAACTTTCTCACTTATGTTATATTTTTTCATTATTTCCCATAAGAGTTAATGTACAAATGTATCAAATGCCTTATTAAGGTTGCATGTCATGATTCTTACTTCTTTTTTTGTATTCATAATATCATCCACAATTTCTCTAACTATCCTTAATAATCTCTAACAACCCTCCCCCATTATACTATATATACTATCTTCCATAATATTTTCATTTTAGGTTAAAATCTCTTTTGTATTGTTTTAGTAGCAATGTTAAAATCATTGTTATTCAATAATATCAGTCTCCTGCTTTTAATTGTTTTTTTACCTTCCTTCTTCCATATGAATTTAAGTATTCCACTACATAATTCTTTATACATAAAACCTTCATTTAACCATTGATTCAAAATGTTTGAAAAAAAAATTTTTGCCAGTCTACTAATTTTTTTATATTTTTCGTATCCTATTCCATCTGGTCCTGCAGCCAAATCTATATTTCCTTGTCCTAATACTTTATCTAGCTCATTTAAAGAAATCTCCTTTTCCAACTCTTTATTCTCTTTTTCTTTTAACCTTTTTACTTTTCATGTTTTTTCACTACCTTCTTTTTCCTTTAAACATTTCTTATACATATTGTGTTACACTAATCATATTTTCCTGAGTTCTTTCTATTTCTCCTTTTATATTTTTTATTTCTCTTTTTACACTACCATCTTCTTTTACTAATCTGCTTAAGCAACTCAATACTTCTCTTTTTCCTTGTAAAAATATATTTGCTTGTATAACAATTCTTGTATATTTTCTTGATTTTTTTCATATAATTCTTTTTCTTTGTCAAAGTACTTTCTATCATTATACTCTAAATCCTTTCCAATGCATCATTATATGCTTTTTATATTTTCTTTCTTTACTTTTCTCATATATTGCCACTGTAAAAAAAGCATTTTTTTTATATTTATTCCTTGAATATCATCCACCATTCAGACACATTTTCATAAAATGTTCTCATAGGAATATGATCTTTCCATAACTGTAGTACTAATCTCTTTTTTGTCATTCCATGCTTTTGAATTTATCCTTTTTATCCCTTCGACTAGTTTTATATATTCCTTGTTTTTCTTTATCTCAAGCTATATTGCAAAATGATAAGAAAATCCTGTTTCAACTACATGTCCTTCTATTACTACACTTTTTGATACTATAAAATAAACTCTGTCCTTTCAAAGTCTCTCTTTCTACCTCTGTTTGAAATTTACATGATTTTTCTTTTTTTGTTTCCCTGTTAAATGTTTTTATCACATAACGACTCCATGGGTTATAATCTTTCTTTTTTTAATATTCTCCAAGAAAAAATTCTGTTGAAAAAAAACAGTCTCAAATATGTCACAAAATGTATTCTTGTTAATAATAATAAATGTTCTTACTTCATTTGCTTTTATACTCCAAGGGGTATTAAACTGGCCCACACTTCATACCTATTTCTTTGTCTTCTTTACTTTGAATCCTTGCCATTTACTTACATTTTTAATTTTCTCCTTCCTTATTTTCTTCTGCTCCCCTTCTGCCTTCTTTTACTTTAACTGTATATGTTTTCTTTTCAATGTCAGCATTATTCTTCAAGATTATCTGTGCATCACCCTTCTGTATTTTCTCCATAATGTCCCTCAGGAAGCATTTCCTTTATTTTCTTGCTTATTCTGCATCACTATTTCTTTAAGTAAGTCATCCTGTAACACACCAGACTAGAGGGTTGTAATTATATATCCAGCCATTGCTGACTCATCTCCATCAAAAAACTTCTTTGAAACATTTCATCAGAATCCTGCGCACATTCTTTGGTCTTGATATTTGATTTCTCCTCCATCTCTCTAACCTCTCCATCATCTCCTTATCTCTTCCTCTGCCTCCTGGTTTCTCCAAGCTGCCTCTACACCTGGAATGGAAACAGGAAGTGCTCATGAAAAATGCGTCCCACTTACAACAATGACAAGTACAGGAAATTCCATGATGCACTTGTCAAATTTTGCCTAGTAGTCTAAATACAACCTTGGGTCCCCCCTGAAAAGATCACATTAGCCCAACCCAGTCAATGAAAGGATAAATTAAGAAATTAAAAGCTTATTCTTCCTGTTAAAACCCTTTTTATGACTTTTCACTTTGTATTTTTTTACTCACATTAACATATGGACTAAAATGTCCAGGATATGTTTTGTAAATGGCCTTCAGAGATGTGCACTTAATGGAACTAACATGGTGAACATTGCAAACTTCCATTTTTAAAAACTTGTAGGCTAAAAAATGTTGTCACGCAGGTTATTTTGTGTCTAAGTAGGGTAAATGCACATGCTGCTAAATTCATCCTGCCCAAGTTCATTCTACTAGCTGCAGATATGATATACTAATATGGCATTTTAATTTCCTTTGCAACTGGAACTTCATAGTAGGCAAATAAAAAGAGATTATCACTGAATCCCTGGAGCACGAGGTTCTGTGGAAGTTAAAACTTATAAGCCTATCGTACTGTTCTCACCTGTGGTCAGAACCCTGTATCATGGGCAGCTGTTGAATGCAGTCACTGCCAGTAGTCTTCTGTCTACATGTCAGTACAGCTTGTGGCCTGGGTGTTGTGTTAATATAGTTCTATATGAAGTTGTGAATCATCTGTAGAGTGATAAACAAAGAGGGATATGTACGTACAATTTTCTTGGATTTCATAAGGGATTTAATAAATTAATAACATACTACTACTGCTACGAATACTACTACTAATAATAATATTATAAGATATGTGTCCCCTCATCAAGCTATTGTGCATTAGACTGGAAGAACCACATACTGGATGCTATGTCAGTTATTGGAGTAACACAAAGATTGTTTGTGTCTTTCAGCTTTTTCCCAGTTAGGGGTTGCCACAGCGGAACTCCGGTCCGCTAATGATTGGTAGTGGATTTTTACACACCGGGTTACCAGCCCTGATGCACAACCTTCAATGAAGGCATGCCCCATTCATGTATGCCTCCACACAGAAGACGCTCTAGCTGAGAATCGAACAGGACAACATCTTGCTATGAGGCGACAATGCTACCGCAGCACCACCACCGCAGTTAGGTTCATAGGTTCATAGGTTTATACTAGGCTATCTGCCCTAAGGTATTTATAAGCCTAGCCCAAATTTTTGTGGCTTACGCCACCCCTTATATGAAAAAATACTGTGCCCATTAGTTTGTTGTGCCTCTGTCCAGCAGTGACACAGAGATGATTCCTGGGGTAAACCTATGATCTCCCATCCACAGGTCTAGATTTCTCTTGAACAGAGTCAGCGAGGTGCTCTGCCTCACATGGACCGGGATTTTATTCCACAGCATAGGGAGTCTCTGAGTGATAAATCTATCCCTCCAGCACGTCCTATTTATATCCGTGCTAAGGTTTAAGTCGCTTGCTCTAGTGGTTTTGGTGGATTTGGATTTTTTGAGGTGGAGCATGTCCGTTAATTCGGGTTGGACATGGCCTTGTATGTCAGGCACATGTCACCTCTGAGCAGACGGTATGCGACTGAATAGAGCTGGAGTTTCTTCAATCTGGCAGCATATGACAGATTTTGGAGTCCCTTTATCCTTTTGGTGAGGAACTTTTGGGGTCTCTCCAATTGCTGCAGATGTCGGGTGAGATACATCCCGAATGGGGCATTGTACTCGATCATTGGTCTGATAAGTGAAGAGTACAGGGGAACAATGACCTCACTAGATCTGGATGTGAATCCCTTCATGATCAGGTGGGCAATGTAGAAGGTCTTTCTAACCACTTTAGCAATGTGAGTGTCAAAAGAAAGGCCACTGTCAACCTGGGTCCCCAGGTCCCTGATAACCTCTTCTGTGCTTAGTGGATTGCCACCTATATGGTAGCTTGGGGTTACCTTGTTTTTCCCGAAGGGTATGACTATACATTTTTTGGCGTTTAACTTCAGGCCATGGCTCTGGCACCAGCTATCTGTTTCCGTGAGTCCCTTCTGAAGGATATCCGTGTCCGATGCACTTTCCACTATGGCGCCCAGTTTGCAGTCGTCTGCAAACTTTGTCAGCCAAAGTCCTCCCATGTTGGCCTGTACTTCTGAGAAGTAGGTGCCAAACAATAGGGGGCCAAGGACCGAGCCCTGTGGGACACCACTTGTGACCGGCTTGGAGTCTGACACAGCGCCAGCAACTCTAACCCTGTGGGTTCTGTCCTTAAGCCAGTTTGCAACCCATCTTGTGACATATGGGTTTACATTTAAGCTGGTAAGTTTTTCTACAATACCCGAGTGGGGTATTGTGTCGAAAGCCTTTGCAAGGTCAAGGTAGGCTGTATGGACTGCCTTTCCCTCATCAATGGCCTTGGTGACTGTTTTGAAGAAGTCGACCAAGTTCAAAAGGCATGATCTTCCCTTGACAAAGCCAAACTGGGTCGGGTCCAATGTCTGCAAGTCCCCTATATCTTTGTTTATGAGCTCCATTATGATCCTCTCCATAGCTTTGCAGACTAGACTTGTTAAGCTTATGGGGTGGTAATTACCAGGGTCCGTAGAGGCGCCGCCTTTGTGGAGTGGGACCACAGTTGCCGTACGCCACTCCTTGGGCACGTATCCTGTGGTAAGGCTGAGATTAAACAGCTGCCTTATGTGCGGGTTTAATTCCTCATTTAGCTTGTGTAGCACACAGCCGGGGACACCATCCGGTCCCATTGATGCTGTGTTTTTAGATTTAGAGAGAGCAGCTTTCACCTGCGCATTTGAGATGTCCGGGAGGCTACACTCGGCTGGGATAGTTATCTCTCCTTTAGAGGGGGAGAGGGGGGTGAAGTTTGCACTGAACCTGTCTGCCAGTATGTTGGCAATGTCTGTGGGTTCAGTGATTTTTGTATCATTTTGGACTAATTCTGAGCATATCTGGGAGTTTCCACCCAGGTTCCTAACATAGCTGAAAAAGGCCTTATGATTGTCCTTTGAATCCATGGCAATTTTTCTCTCAAAATTGGCCTTAGTTGATTTTATGAGTGCTCGTATTTAAAAGTTAAATTTGAAGACACTATATTAACCTCGTCTGTAGTGATAACTAGTGGCATGCATTGGGCTGTCTTGTCTGCCATGTTCTTAATAGAGTTGCTTCAGCACTTATGTTGTGCATTCTATAGTTCATGTAAACAGAAACTTCAACAAGGCTTTACACTGCTGGTATCTTGGCTTTTCTTCATTGGGAAAATTGAAAGTATGCTGTCTTTTGCAGACTCTGACAAATGTTGCAATATAGGGTAACCTAACTTCCAATCGAAGTAGGAAACCTCAAACTAAAATCACCATTCTGAGGCTGTTGAATTTCTTCTTTGCTGAACAGGCAATGAATTGGCAGCTTTGGAACATCAACAAATAGGTGATTATATAAAGAAGCATAAACATTAAACCCCACAAATAACTATGCCTGTAAAGAAGCAGAAACACTAAATCCCGCCATAGGTAAATACATGACCAATGATGTAACATTGACACCTACTTCCTACACCATAAATAAATAAATACCTACATAATAAATACCTAAATAAGTCAATAAATAATTAAATAAAGAAAGGAAAGAAAGAGCATGTGTATGTAGGTATTTTATAGTATTCAGTTCCATAAAGTATGTGGAAGTGCAATTTGACAATGAACTAAAAGATACTTAGAGCTACAGAGTTGCAAAACATTTTAATAAAAACATTAAACAGCTGAATAGGATAGTGTGCTTTCTTTTGATAATGTTTACTTACTAAATAATCAGAAAATAACCAGAGCAAACTCATAAAGAAAGTTCAAAGACCTGACCATCTAAGTTTGATGCAAGCATTATTAGCAGATTCATATCAGTATGCAGAAGTCTCAAATATTATGTACCTGTTAAAATAAAAATGAAATATCCATTTTTTTTCACAAAAATGAACATTTTTGGAGGGGAGAATTTGCTAGCACCATATGTGGGAAGTTTCCCCTTCTTACTTAATCACACAAGCATGGAAGGAAGGGAAACACATTGAAAGGGTTAATATAATCCTATGCCCATCTACAACATTTTGCAACTAGTAACAGTACACAGATGCTGCATTTTGAATTCAAATGTTATATAATACACAGCAAACAGTAAAAATAAACTTTGCAAATAAAAAAGTAGATTCCCCTAATGTGGACGACCAGTTGCAATGCAAAGTATATAATGTACTCAGTAAAATAGAGGAAATAACTTAATTCAGAACACCAACATGGATACTGTACACATTGTTAGAACAAACCTACTAATTTTCAGATTTGATGTTAATCATTGTGATCTAAATTCTTCAAATAAAATGACAGGGTCCCAGCAATTATAATATTTGACGCAACAAACATGTATATTATACAGGTTAAATAAATTATACCAGTGTTTCCAGTCAATCAGAGATCAGGTACTTTTTGTTTAACTTAGCAAAGTGGAAGCTAGTCAGTTCAGTCCTAGTAACAAGGCTGCTTTATGGTTCCATGCTTATAAATATCAACCCAACAGCCCATGCCTTTTTGATGGTAGTGAAATAACAAGCTTAATTGCAAACATTTACAGTTTGAACACAAGATATCATGTGATACTGATTGTCACAAAGCAGCTCACTCCATCCTTGTCTTGCTATATGTCACCAATGGATACAGTGATGTATAGGAACATGGAGGGTGATGACATCTTTGTGTGCCGCAATTGTGAGATTTGATATGCTTTCCTTAAACAAACAGAAAGAAGGATGTAAATCTATTGGGGGTCACATGGCAATCTTCCCACAAAATAAATAAAAATGGGAGTGCAGATGTAAGGTGTTAGCTGTAACATACAGTAAAAAAATAAAGTTGTTCATCTCCTTCTGTTAGCATATGTGTATGCAGTAAAGTTGTACCTCTCAACTTCTTAGCACAACAAATCTGGACAAAGCCAAAAATAATAGGGGGATTATGGCACAAATGTAGGGACAATTTTTAAATATTGCTCTTAAAGACTTAGAAAGTTACTAGAATAAAAGGTTATGTCTTAGCATTCATTTTCTGACAGATATGAAGTCTGAAGCACAAATGTCATTATGACTTCAATCCTCAATGATTTGCCAGAAAAGCACAAGTTTTATGAAGAGCAGACCAGAAATATTAGGCAAAAATCTGGACAGTTGAGAGTTAAGAGTAAAGCTCCATACTATACTGAATTAAATTCCCAGATTATTGGAATAATTAGTCTTATCATATCTAAAGATATCAGTCTGTATTTATTTTAAACATATATTCACTCATTCATTCATTCATTCATTCATTCAGTAATTCATTCATACATTATCTGATGCACATTTTTTCAAGTTCAGAGTTGTGAGGACGGCCACAGCAAATCCAGCACAAAATATGCACAGAAGACAGAGAAAGTAATTCTGAGCAGGATACCAGTTAGTTAGAAAGAGACACACACACACACACACACACACACACACACACACACACACACACACACACACACACACACACACACACACTGAATCAGAAATGGCAAACTGACTTGCAGGCAATTTGGAGGACTGATGATTCTTCTACAATGTGATTTTGGGATAGGAAAAAAAAACTGAAGCACACAGTGAAAACCCACAGAAACACAGATAGGACAAAAAGACACCACACACAAGGCACTGCAGCCAAAACCAAAGTGGAAAACCAATTGCTGCAAGGCAGTTATGCTACTTGCATATATTACGAAAAAAAATACAGACTGCAACAGGCTTCATCAGACATATATCATTAGTAAAATGCGCATTTAAATACTAAAATTTAATGAATCACATGGCCATACTTATCCATTGAAAATATGTTGATTTAAAGCAATGTAAAATATGTGTGAATAATGGCATAAATACCACTGAAAAACTTGCTAACAAGAAGTTCAATTTAGTGGTGTAAATAAAAACATACCAGCAATTGCCACTTTAACCTTCTCAGATTTTGCTCTGGTTAAATACTCAAACAATTATTCAGAGTTGGAAGAGTGTTCACTTCTGTAAGTAGTTGCCAATATAGTCTCTTTTTCACCTATCAATAAATTAGGGCCTCCCTGTAAAGACCTGACTATGGCCAATCTGACCAAGGTTTGTTTAGTGTTTTGGGCAAATGATGGGGTGTGCCCGTTCTGGGTGGGAGGGCCCTTACTGATATGCTCCCTAAGGGTAGGCATGATCTAAAAAGGGAAGTTGCCCTCTGAGACAATCAATGAGCATGGGGGTGGGGTGTGGAAAGGGTAAGGCATTAAAAATAAATAAATAAATAAATAAATGGACAGAAGCATAGATGATCCAGCCCCCAGGACACCCTTAGGCTTTACAACTGTCCCCAGCAATACTGGAGTAATTACAGAGTGGATAGGAGGATGGCTATTAAACCCAGAGTAAACAGGATCACCGGGTGCCAGGCTGGGGAGAAATGAAGTCCAAGGGAACCAAATATATTATATATATATATATATATATATATATATATATATATATATATATATATATATAAATCAGGGTCCCCTGTGCTATTATTTTCAAATAATTTTTCCAAGACAAAGAAAGTCTGGCAAACAACTGACAATGTTAGTGACATGGATTAATATCTGATTTCTGTTGGATGTAGTAGCAAACCATTACTCTCATAGCAGACAGAGACACACAGACAGTCATGCACATGTGCACACACACACACACACACACACACACACACACACACACACACACACACACACACACATACTTTCCTGGAAGAAATGGGTGTTCAAATTGTAACAGTGCAGAATAAAAATGTATAGAATAAAACAAAAATGGTGATATGTGTCACTGCTATGGGCAACTGAAAAAACAGATTAAGTTATTCTGAAGCAACCTCTGACCTCACTGAATATTCATTGAAATGGTTTAACCAGAATAAGCCGCTTCCTCAGGTTATAGCCATATTTGTTTTGCAATTGAATTATTCCAAAAAAAATACTAGTATTTAAAACCTCAATGAAAATGCAAGCATGTACAGAAGTCAGACATCAACTGCAACAGCCAGATAACATTAAAAGCCTAACCTTCAAACCACAACCAACAGTCATGATGCAGTGCATGATGTCTGCACTGAGCTGCTGGCATCCTACAAAGTGATAAAAGTCTGAGTATCATTGTGGAGTGTGCGGAGACTTTTCATCTGACTTATCAGTAAGCCTTATCAACACTTCTCTGTGAGACACCACTAACTTCTAAATTTAGCTGAATGATTGAGAAACTAAGGACTTAAACCAACAAAAATGAATATTACGTATCATTTCACAAGAAAGGCAAAGAGTGAAATTTTATTGAAAATGATGACAAAGAAAAAAGCATTTCTGCCCCCCCAACTCTGCTGATAGCAGCAAAACTGTACCACCAGTTATTAATGTAATCATTATAGAAAAGGATATAGTTATAAAATATCCAAAGAAATAACACACCTCATGCTTAAAAAGTACATGCAAATACATCAATTCTCATATACATAGAACATTTGCTTTACTGTTTTACATGCCATTTGCCTTTTTTTGAGTAGTTCATCATATGTACATCTCATTGATTTAACAGTGGATAAAATACAGTAGCTGACTGACTGAAAATCTGTTTATGTTGTAAGATTAGTAGCATAGCCATACTTTTTGCAAAGCTGGGGAGATTGGAAAACATCTAGCTATTCTCCTAACTCACTAAATCATCTCCTCTCTACTATAAACTGGTCCTTTCTCTCTAATCTCACTCTCGATAAAGCAGTCTTACACTTCAAAAACACCTTTCTATCCATCCTCAACTCCCTTGCCCCCACTAGGAAAACTCGCATCAAATTCAGATATGCCCCATGGCTAACTAACACTACCCTTACACTCATGAAGACCAGAGATAAAGCTTGGAAAACTTGGAAAGGCAATAATACTTCTTCCAGCCTTATCTCTTACAGGGAACTTAGAAACAAAGCTAAGAAACAAATCAATCTTGATAAAAGGACGTATTACCAATCCTCACTTAACAATCCCAACTGTAATCCTAAACAGTTCTGGAACTCTATCAATAAACTTTTCTCACCTGGTACTCCTACCCCACCCACACCTTATTTTGACAAGACTCCACTGGAAATAGCAACCCTCCTTAATACGTCCTTCATTGAAACCATTGATAACTTAACTGTAACTAACTTCTCCACCCGCCCCTCTTTCAAGCCATCTACATCTTCATCCACCTCTGATTCACCTCTCTCACCCTCACTCTCATTCTCACTATCACCTGTTCCCACCTCTTATATCAAGTTGCTCTTAACTAAACTAAAACCTGGTTCACCCTCAGCTGATAACCTTCCTCCATTATTCCTTAAACATGTAGCTACATCTCTAGCTTACCCCATATCTATCCTGATTAATAGATCCATAAAAGAAGGCAAAGTCCCTGAAATTTGGAAGAAATTTTTTGTAGTACCTCTTCATAAAGGAGGAAACTCCACTGAGCCGACCAGTTTCAGACCAATTACCATACTGTCTCCTCTCTCCAAAATACTGGAAAAGTGTATCCATAATCAAGTACTTAATCATCTGCTACAAGTAAACCTACTCACACCAAGACAACATGGCTTCCGCCCCATACATAGCACAGCTACCGCTCTTGTATCCTTTACTAATAACATTGCTCAAGTCAGGAATAATAGCAAAATAGAATCAGCCCTCTTTCTGGACCTGTCAAAAGCATTCGACACCATATCTCATACCATTCTTCACCAAAAACTCACCAACCTAGGCTTCTCAAGCTCCACCACCTCCTGGCTCTGTGATTACCTCACTAATAGACACCAGGCTGTTAGATGGAACTCTTCCTCCTCCCCCTTTCTAGTAGTTAGGACAGGGGTCCCACAAGGATCAAAATTGGGCCCTTTCCTCTTCAATGTATTTACCAATGACCTTTTCTCATCCTGCCCCCAATCCAATCTTATTCAGTATGCTGATGACTCAACCATCATCAGTTCTGCTGACAACATAGTAAATCTTCAATCCCTTACACAAAACTCACTCCACTCAGATGAAAACTGGCTACAATCCAACCAACTCCTGCTAAATGTGAGCAAAACTAAGCTACTTCTTTTCCTACCTAAAAATCTGGAACATGCAAAACAGAACTTTTCCGTAACATCCCTTACTGGAACTAAATTTTTTGTTGACACCCAAACAAAACTCCTTGGAGCAATAATTGATGATGAACTTAAATTCAGCCATCACATTCATAGCTCAATAAAAAAAACACCAAAAACTAGGTCTGCTTTGCCGTCACAAAAAATTTCTTCCCTCTGCATCCAGGCCATCCCTTGCCCAATCCCTGCTTCTACCATCCCTACTCTATGCTTCAACTATTCTTACCCATCTACAGAGTAAACTAATATCCAAACTAGAAACCACATATAACAAAGTAGCCAGATTTGCTGCAAATCAACCTTACAAATCCCATCACTGTCTCTAATTAAAGGCTTTACACTGGCCTGACTTTACCAACTTACTGCCTCAATCCCAACTACTTATAGCCCACAATATACTAAACAATCCTAAATCCTGCCCATCCCTTGCAACTTCTCTGATGCTTTATCCTCCTCAATGCCCTAAGAAGTACTAATCAATACTTTCTTGAAGTTCATAAGCCAAACAAAACCTTTGGGAAAATACTCTATTGTCACTCAGTTGCAAAAAATTGGAGCACACTCCCTTTAGCCCTTAGACTACTTAAAGATAAAAATGCCTTCAAGAAACAACTTAAATATTTTTTCCTATCAAACTGGATATGTTTAAGCTCTAAACTAATACCCAAGAAACATTCAGGGATAACCTAACTTAACTGTATCACTTCTAGCTCTCTCTCTTACTACTACCTACACATTTTTTTCTGTCATATTCCATACTACTTAGCTCGTTACACTCAGTTCCCATAATCCCTTATTACTGTTCTTTAATTTATTTATTAACTTCCAAAGTTCACACAACTTTATCTGTATATTTACTTACTTCATGCCTAGTACCTTGGTTCAGCAATGTAGTGACCTTAGTCTTACCATATTTCTGCTTAGTTTCTTGCCATACTACGTGAAAATTTCCATATATGTGCTGTGTTGTATTTCCATCCATTCTGTATATTCCTTTATTGCATGTTATGTAATTACTTCAGAAATATGTATACTTAAAATGTGATCTGTGTTTATCTTTGTTCTTACTATTTGTTTACTTAAAATGTTTTTTTTTTGGGAGCTTTTCTCCTCGGGTATCTGCTGAAAAAGGGCTTCTAAGAACCCAGACAGACTAACCCGGTTAACAAATGTAAAAAATAAATAAATAAATAAAAAATGTTCCTGTATTGACCTTATTAAACATTTCTCCCACTTAGTTAATGTAGTCTCCAACAACTTAAACATCTCAAACAACAGGCATTAGAAGACATGGTATTAATTTCCGTTGCCTGTGGTGGTTTACATTCAGCTACCAAAAAGAAATAGCTACAAACGCTAAATATCGAATGTAAAACATCAAAATGTAATATCACCAAATGTGTATAACTTTGAAAAATCATTCATCGAATGGCCATAGTTGGCAAACATTGTGAACACAACCAACCAAGGTGGGAGGCTGTGCCCCCCACTCCACAACTACATATACCAACTCCAAGATAACACTACAGTGGGAAAGGGGAACATTTAAAAGGTTTCTTTCACTTACGTTATGCATTGCATTACTTACTGGTTGTTGGCTAACCATGGCCATTCTATGAATGATTTTTGGAATTATACACATTCAGTAATATTACATTTCGTTGTTTTACTTTTGATATTTTGCTGTTTGCGGATATTTCTTTTCAGTAGCTGAACATGGACCCTGCCTGTGAAATGTCTTTTACTGCTCCAGTTTTAAAACTCGTAGTTTACCTTTCCTTATACACCTTCACTAATCAACTAAAATTTGTTTGTGAAAATGTTTCACTGTATTTATTACCCACCATTTATGGGCATGGCATTTATATATTAGCTATGCTTTTTATGGCTGCAATTATTTTTACACATGCTGATTTATTTCTAACTGCAAAATGCTCAGTAAATAAGTAATCATTTAGTAAAAGTAGGGGGAGAAAGTTGACAATACCCACTCAGATGGGAAATCCCTGGTGATATAAGTTCTTTAAGAACAGGAAATATTTAGAAGTTATATTTACTGTATGCTCTAACCAGGTTATTTAGAATTGAAGCTAGACCTTGGAGGGGGTCAAACAAAAGTGGCAGTTGATTCAGAATTTAGAGATATCCAAAGTGGGAATGTAATACCTTCATGGAGGCAGTTTTAATCATCCCCACTTCTTGCTTTTATGCGGGTCTATATTATATATTCGAAGTTTCAAAACTTTGAATCTAATATGTTCAACAACATATGAGCAAAGTTTGAAACATCGAAAATTAAAAAAAAAAAAACAACTTATCTCAATGCTCTGAGCAGGGGGCAAGCCCTCCTGCACCCCCCACACCCCGCTACTTAAATATACCAACTGCAAGATCTCACTTCAATGCAGAAAAGGGAAATTTTCCCATTCTGCACCATACAGAGCCATTGCTTTTCACCTTCAAACTTTTTAAAGTTCAATCATATGGTGTCAACCATATGACATTCGAACTTTAAAAAGTTTGAGTAATTAATAGGGACCCTTTTGTGCAGTATAAGCTTATTCATTTTTGGAAAGATACTCCCTTTTCATTGCAACAAAAAAGGCTGTTTGATAAGCACCATTGTTGGAGATGCTAGGAAGAATGGACGGACTATCTCCGTATAATTAGGATTTGTACGGCATATGTATAGATGCAGACTAAGGTGGCTGAAATAGCAAGATAGGCTTTATGGAAAAATCTCTCCCTACTCATTATAACCAGTTTTTAGATTTTATGGGCTAGTGGATCAAGCTTATCTTCCTAAGGATGGTGGGAAATATTGGCTGAGGCTAGTTGTGTTAATTTATATGTACAGAATTTTTAAAAACTGGAAAACTGGTTCGATTAACATTAATAAGTTGCTGCATGCTTATGTGCGTAAACTCTTATATCCCTACAAGGACTCTATAAAAGCTTTGTTTTTTAAGAATTATTAGAATGTATTCATGTTTTGCTTCACAAATAACTTTTAATATTTTAATAGTTTTATATGGGTGTTTCCTCTCATCTTTATTTGTTAAGTACTTGTTATCTTGTTATTGATTGTCATAGTTGGATGTTTTATTTTTCTTCTTTTTTCAATAAAGTTGCTGTTGAGCAAAAAAAAAGAAAAAAGTTTAGCAGATAATAATAATTTAAATACAGTATGTAAAAATGTAAAAAAAAATAAAATAAAACGATCCCCCATTCACTCTCCCAGATACAAATGACATATTCACACTACATACACCATACCTGGCCCAGTGTTGTCAGAATGTCCCTGATGTGTTCTTTTTCTTGCCCTGGTAAATCATGGATGATTACAGTCTGTCATTAATGCCAGACATTGGAGTTTCACACTTGGTGCAAAAGCTGTTATTCTAGTGACTTTTTTAAGTTTGTAGGAAGAATAATTAAAATCTGTTACTAATCTTGTCCCACCATTAATTTTGTCTCTGTCTGAATTTCTTGCTCTATGAAGTTGAAGTGTAGGCTTAATGTTCCCTATCCCACTCCCTTGAATGCCTAATGTTGCCTGTCCAGCTCCCTTATAAGTCACAAACTGTTGTAGGCATTGAATAAAGTCTGAGATCCTCATTAGATGTTAAAAGACCACTACTGCACTAACTTATTGGTTAGCGCAGTGGGTTAATGTTGATGCATCCAGTGGCAAGGCTGCAGGGTTCAATGTCTTGCCTCTGTTTTTAGTTTACACGTACAGTTTTTTAAAGTCCTGTATATTTGTAATAATAATAAGTGGTGACACAGAGGATTAATATCCTCAGTGGGAGGGTGGAAGGTTGGAATCTTTTTTGGTACCTTTAAGTCACACTATGTTTCATATCTCTGGTGTCTAGTAGGTCTCTGCTCCATATTTATATAGAGTATCCCAGGTGCCTCATGTTTCTCCCATCCGCATCTTGAATAAGTGCTAATACAGCATGGCAGCAAAGAATTCTCCCTGGTGTCTAGTGTCCCCCCCAAGACCTGCATCTTTAATGCCATAACTCAATGTTGCAGGCTAAGTGCTAATACAGCATGGCAGCAAAGAATTCTCCCTGGTGTCTAGTGTCCCCCCCAAGACCTGCATCTTTAATGCCATAACTCAATGTTGCAGGCTAAGTGCTAATACAGCATGGCAGCAAAGAATTCTCCCTGGTGTCTAGTGTCCCCCAAGACCTGCATCTTTAATGCCATAACTCAATGTTGCAGGCTAAGTGCTAATACAGCATGGCAGCAAAGAATTCTCCCTGGTGTCTAGTGTCCCCCCCAAGACCTGCATCTTTAATGCCATAACTCAATGTTGCAGGCTAAGTGCTAATACAGCATGGCAGCAAAGAATTCTCCCTGGTGTGTAGTGTCCGGCGGAAGACCTGCATCTTTAATGCCATAACTCAATGTTGCAGGCTAAGTGCTAATACAGCATGGCAGCAAAGAATTCTCCCTGGTGTCTAGTGTCCCCCAAGACCTGCATCTTTAATGCCATAACTCAATGTTGCAGGCTAAGTGCTAATACAGCATGGCAGCAAAGAATTCTCCCTGGTGTCTAGTGTCCCCCCCAAGACCTGCATCTTTAATGCCATAACTCAATGTTGCAGGCTAAGTGCTAATACAGCATGGCAGCAAAGAATTCTCCCTGGTGTCTAGTGTCCCCCCCAAGACCTGCATCTTTAATGCCATAACTCAATGTTGCAGGCTAAGTGCTAATACAGCATGGCAGCAAAGAATTCTCCCTGGTGTCTAGTGTTACCCCCCAAGACCTGCATCTTTAATGCCATAACTCAATGTTGCAGGCTAAGTGCTAATACAGCATGGCAGCAAAGAATTCTCCCTGGTGTCTAGTGTCCCCCCCAAGACCTGCATCTTTAATGCCATAACTCAATGTTGCAGGCTAAGTGCTAATACAGCATGGCAGCAAAGAATTCTCCCTGGTGTCTAGTGTCCCCCCCAAGACCTGCATCTTTAATGCCATAACTCAATGTTGCAGGCTAAGTGCTAATACAGCATGGCAGCAAAGAATTCTCCCTGGTGCCTAGTGTCCCCCCCAAGACCTGCATCTTTAATGCCATAACTCAATGTTGCAGGCTAAGTGCTAATACAGCATGGCAGCAAAGAATTCTCCCTGGTGTCTAGTGTCCCCCCCAAGACCTGCATCTTTAATGCCATAACTCAATGTTGCAGGCTAAGTGCTAATACAGCATGGCAGCAAAGAATTCTCCCTGGTGCCTAGTGTCCCCCCCAAGACCTGCATCTTTAATGCCATAACTCAATGTTGCAGGCTAAGTGCTAATACAGCATGGCAGCAAAGAATTCTCCCTGGTGTCTAGTGTCCCCCCCAAGACCTGCATCTTTAATGCCATAACTCAATGTTGCAGGCTAAGTGCTAATACAGCATGGCAGCAAAGAATTCTCCCTGGTGTCTAGTGTCCCCCCCAAGACCTGCATCTTTAATGCCATAACTCAATGTTGCAGGCTAAGTGCTAATACAGCATGGCAGCAAAGAATTCTCCCTGGTGTCTAGTGTCCCCCCCAAGACCTGCATCTTTAATGCTATAACTCAATGTTGCAGGCTTTACCCATTAGTCTAGGGGTGTATGGAAGTATGATAGTCACCCCAGCCTACCCATTCACACAGACACAGACCGACAGACACACAGCCTTCTCCCCCACCTGATTGCACTCATAGACACACTCATCCATTCACCCATACACATACCTATGATGCCTCCTACTGCAACTTGCCAGGCAGATGCACACTCCCACATATACTCAGACATGCAGCCCCTTATATACACACATGCATGCAGCCCCTAACGCTATCTGACTACTAAATTTACCAGCACTTTCCTTTACTGTGGTGGAAGAACATAGCCTTTTGGCCAGTTCATTACCACTAATGGCCAGGAGCAACCATGCCAATTTATGCAGTTGATCGATTCTCTGAATCACGCAGTTGTGTAAATGCCTTACTGCAGGCAGTTCCAGCAGAGAGCACATAGCTAATTAACATATGTCCGTACCTTCATGCCCATTGCGGTGCTGCATGTCTTCATGCAAAAGTACTGTGGTAAGGCTGTCCCTGAATAAAAATAAGTTACTTGTGAGGTATACACCTTGTGGCAACGTTCAGTCTCTCCCAAGCTGTCCTTTCAGTGTTTATCCTAGCCATACACCACAGTGTGTGTCTCCATGTGCATGCACTTGCACGTGTGCGCGCGCGCGCGCACACACACACACACACACACACACACACACACACACACACACACACACACACACACACACACACACACACACACACACACACACACACACACACACACACACACACACACACACACACACAACACACATGCACACACACACTCTTACAAGAATCCAGGGCAAAGTGGAAAGTACCCTGGTTATTTTCCTGTTACATTTGCTGATGCTCATTATTAACCAGTACTGTACGTAGGGATTCTAAGTTTGTATTTCATAGTTGTCTTATTGTTGAAGTTACAGTCATCTTATGCATAGTTTGTCTTATTGCAAAAAGTGTATTGTGCACTAATTCACTTTATCTGTTGCTACATTTCTACCTAGGACTCTATTGAAAATTTCCCTGAACAACTTGTGTCCAGTAGAACTATCAAAAATACAAATTATTAAAATGTTTAAAACAATGGGGGCATTAATAAAAAGCATAATTTTACTATACTGTGATAAAAAAAACAAAGCTAAGATAATGTGATGCAGCCCAGTGGGGATTATTCATAAATACTGATGTTGTCCAGGGATGCCAGGGACAGTGTTGTATAATGAAGTCCTGCAGTCTTGAAAAATGGCAATCATGACACATCAGAGTGAACTGTCATTTTTAGTTTCTCCAAGTCTTTTGGGTTTCTAATACCATGACAGGAATGGACCCCATTCCTAAGACAAAGTACGATTAAAGTTCATGAAATTAGTATTGTTTCACTCTTTGATGTCAGCCAAAAGTGCTCTTCGCAGCTCCTGCAATGTGCCCAGTAATGACTCTTGCAATTCGTACGGTATTACATGAATTGGTAACATATCTAAATACGATTGTAAATTATTTTTTATAAGACCAGTTGCTCCTACTACTATTGGAACTGTCTGGGTATCTTTCTTCCACATTGCTCTTGTTTCTGCTTGCAGATCAAGGTATTTTATGACTTTGTGTCTCAATGATCAATGCTACTTTTGTCTTCTTTTCTTTGACCACGATATCCAGTTTTCTAGCATCTATCTTTTGAACTGTTGGTATTGGGTGATCACACGTGATATAAACTTCATCATTTTCTATGATTCTTTGTGGCTAACGTTTCCAGTGTTTTTCAGACACTTCGGTACCATACTGTTTGCACAATCTCCAGTGTAACAGTCTCACCACATTATTATGCCTTTCAGTATACAGTCCCTCTGCCATTAGTGCATTGCAACCAGCAACAAGGTGTGTGACTGTTTCCAATTCGGTTTTACAAAACCTGCATATGTCTGTTTCTCCCACATGTTCAATGGACTTTGTAAACCAGCATGTACATAGCCCACTATCTTGGGCTGCCAATATTAACCTTTCATTTCTTGATGTGAATTCACCTCTCCTTAACCATTCCTGCATTTGTTCTTGATCAATATGAGGCTCTTCCAGAAGTTTTCTATACTTGTAACTATATTTATGTTTTTTTCTGCATTTCTTGACTTCCATCTGGTCCTTCACCTTATATTCTTTCTTTTGTTTATTAGCACATTCAGTTGCTGCCTGGTGTTATCTACTTCTGGTTTGATTTCCATTACTGCTTGACGTCGATATGATTCTGCTAAATTAAGCAGAGACGTCATCTTAGATTTATTCTCCTCATGTTTCATAACTTTCACTATATTTGGATCTTGTGAGGTCAGTAGATAAGTGTGGAGTCCCCGATTGCAGATCTATACATGTAACCAATTTTAAGGAAGCCCATCCCTCCTACGGAATGGGGAATATATAATCTTGGTATACACTGACTTTTATAAATCATTTGGTGAGCATGAAGCATCCTTCTTGTTTTAATATCCAATCTATCCAACACTTTTTGGGGCCAGTCAATCACACCAAAACTATAAGTTAGGACAGGAAGAGCAAATTCATTTATGGCTCGGATCTTGTTCCTAGATGTCAATGCTGTTTTCAGGATTAATTTAAGTCTTCTAAAGTACTCCTTACTAAGCCTTATTCGCATTTTTTCATGTTTTATTGCTGATCCTTCATCAATTCCCAAGTATTTATACACTCCCTCTTGCTTAAGTTCTTTTATATCACATTCTTGTCTCAAACTGATGTTTTCCTGGTGCTGCAGTTTTCCTTTTTTAAAGGTCGCTTTTGCACATTTATCAAGACCAAATGACATTCCAATATCATCTGAAAAAATGTTGACAACCTGCAGCTGTGCTTTCAGGTCCTCCTCTGAAGAGCTGTACAGTTTTAAATCATCGACAAAGAGAAGATGATAAGTCATTAGACTTTGTTGTTTTCTAGAAGCCAAATTGTAGCCATGGCCTAAGCTGTTAAGTAAACAGCTTAATGGATTAATGGTAAGGCAGAATAGCAACGGTGACAGAGAGTCACCCTGGAATATCCCCCTTTGAACTTTTATCTCTGGGATAATAATCTGTCCTTTATCATGGCTTAATTACAAAGTGGTCTGCCATTGTTTCGTGGTTACTGTAATGTAGTCAATCAGTGTAGGGTGTATCTTATACATTTTTAAGCACTGTTTTATCCATGAATGTGGGATACTATCAAATGCTTTTTTGTAGTCAATCCATGCCATACTTAGATTCTTACCCTTCTTACAGTTCTCCACTCTAACTTTGTTTAACAACAAATAAACCTTTGTTCCATATGACTTTCTTTTATTGCCCCTTTGTTCTACTGCCATAATTGAGTTTTCTTCTAAATGACTATAAACTCTGTTGGCGTCAATTCTCGTGTATAGTTTATACGTCGTTGGAAGACAAGTTATTGGTCTATAATTTTTAGGGTAGCTTGCAGGTTGACTCTTAAGTAAGAGTATTGTTTTTCCTGTTGTTAACCAGTGTGGTGTGTGTTTGGGGTGTGCATATAAATAGTTCTTACTCATGGCTCAATCTGCGTGCAAAGAAGTTAATACTTTAAGCCAAAAGTTAGGTACTGCATCTGGGCCTGGGGTTTTCCAGTTAGAGGCTGTTCTCAACTTTGTTTCAATCTCTCTCTGGCTGTTATTTCATCGCACTTCATATCTTGTCCCTTTAAACTTCTTATTCCTTCTTTTACTTTTTCTATCCATTTAACATCTTTGTTATGTTCCATAGGATCTTCATAGATACTTCTCTAAAATGTATCTACTTCCTCTTTTTTTTGGTGGTCTTTCAATTCCTTTTACCTTATTTCTCAATTGTCTATAAAACTTTTTTGGGTCACTATGCATGGTCACATGACCCAGCATGTCCAATGATACATGAGTTCATGTGTGCATTGAAGTGTGGCATACCTGCAACAAAGGTGCACCTGGGTACCCACACTAGGGGTAGGCAAAAGAAGTGTCAGCTTATTTTGCTATGCAAATGTGAAGGAAAGTAGTTGCTAGGATCATCAGAAAGAGAAAGAACAAGCAGAGTAATACACAGAGGAACAACTGGAAGAGAAGACTGGAACAGAGATGGAAAAAGTAGGGTATGTTTGTCTTATGGAACAGGTATCCTTTTTTATTTTCATAGGAAGACAAGGGGAAAGGTAGCATGGAGAAAGCATGGGTAGGAAGTAGGATATAGTGATGGCCACAGGGCAGACACACAAACCTAAAATCCAGACAAAGACTGACAGGGGTGAAGTGACACAAAAAGGAGATATTAAGAGGGACAGAGTGTGGACGGATGGTAATGTGGTGGAGTAAACAACAGAGTATGGAAAGAGACATAAAAGGAAGGGTAACACCATGATAGGAGATAGGGTGGTGTGAAGATGGTCTACCAACCCAATCCAGATGGCAGCTCACCCAGAAGTGAGTAATCCCTGTGGCTGACATCATGGGCCATCTCCACTACTGGTGGCCTAACAGAGCTGGACACCTATGTATGTTTACTAGCTGCATGACAAGGTGCTCAAGGGTTCTAGCAGTGCAGGCATTAATCAACCAGTCCACTTTGGTTCTCATCAGACTCCAAATGTCATTCAGGGTGACTAAGCAGGACCCCTCCATAGCACTCACTGATGATGAACCTATGCAACCCACTAGAAGCACTGGAGACTATAAGCGAGACATCCAGATCTCCTTTTACAGTGACCGTCTTTACCCTACAGAGAAAGAAACAGGCCTGGGGATGGCTGTAGATCCAGTTGTTATCATGGTGACCAACACCTCTCCTCTTCCTCTCCATGTCTGATCCTGCAGAAAGAAGAATATGAATGGAAAAAAAGCTCATCAAAGCAACATAATTAAAAAAAGAATGCAAAAAAGAACATATATAAATGCCATCAGTCAGTGTGATATAGTACAGTTTATTAAAACAGGACCTGGGGAGAAAAAAAAACAGTCAGCAAAGCAATGTAAAATATTAGCAACTGAATAGACGTTTTATGCATTGAATGATAACACAGGGCACCAAGCAGGTATGACTGAGTGGTGTGGGACAGGACCTCAGTAACTGGAGAAAAAAAGCAATCTACAACGTCAATTAACAATTAACCAATGGTAAAACATTGAAATGCATAAAAATACGACAGTTTAATGCTGTGGTAAATAGGTTAAATTCACATATTTAGTAACTGCAAAAGCAGATATAAGAGGAATGTTTTGGACAGTAGCGCACTACATGTAAGAAATGCTAATCTACAAAGCCAATGACCAATTAAGCTATGGTTAAATATTAAAAGCAGCTCAAAATTTTGGTAAACAAGTTAATCATGGTTATACATTAATGATAATAATGCAGTACATTTACCCCGGCATTGTATTGTAAAATGTGTAATCTGCCCTAATTCACTGTATGCAAAAGTCTGGCCTGCTTCCTTTGGCAGGTTATCCTCTTCTATGCAATTTCCTGCACCACTGAAATAATGAGTAAAAAAAAAAAAAAAAAAAAAACATCATCAGCACAGCATACCCATGGCAGGAGAGGGCATATATAGCTTTATTTTCATGCCTTCTGTACACTGACACAGAAAACCAGACTACTTACTGTAATATGGTAGCTCTCTATCCCTAACCTACTAGGTCTATGTGGCACCTCTGCAGATCACTATATTTACTCCCAACCTACCTGCAGGTGATGTGAGTAGCAACACTTACTGCCCTGGCAAGTGTGTGCCAGGCATCCACTTTGTTAAGGGGGCCTTCATAATTCCCCAGCAGGTACTCCCAATGCTGCATGTCCAGAAAGAGTTAAAATATCTTACACTCCCTGTTGTACCATGTGGGAGCCTTATCAGAGTCAGTACATGCTCATTCATATCAACTCAACTGTTCAAATCTAGGAGTGAATATGAGAGCTGGAGGACATGAAGGCACATCGTAGAGAAGATGAAATGTGCATCATGGGCAGTTTAGTAGCATGATGCCCATTTATGGCAGCATGATACACATGGTCAATAGCGTAAGGAAGGGCAGCATTAGCATGGCAAGGCTCCACAGACATGTGACCTCTATGTCCAGGCAGAGCCATGAGGGCCAGATGGGTGGCATGATGACTATGCACATTAGCACAATATGAATATGTAGTAGCATAGTCAGGCTTCATAGATATGCACACCATATGTGATCTCACTGCCTGTGCATGAACTGTACTGGGCCTTGTAATGTGGAGTGGGGTGATAATGCATTAATTACTGGTACAGTTAAGGAATTATCACAGTAAATCTCCTCTCGCATAACAGCCACACTATGAACCCTGTGATTTCATTCCTCTCTTCCAGTAATCAAGGAGCCTCAGTCCTAACCACTACCACCGATTAGGGATGTTCACTTGGAGCAAAGATAGATACACACAGTATTTCCACATGCAGCTCTCTACACCAAGCACAATTTCCCTTAAGAGCACACAGGAAGCACACTCCAGCCCTGGAGCTTTGTTTCCCTCTCTCTCTCTCTCCAGACCCCAAATAAGCCTTCCCACTTAGACAGCTATAGAGTTAAGTCCTTAACCAGTGTTCCAAACCAAGTCCTCCACCACCCTCTCTGTGAAATCAGTGCTCTCAGTGTCCCTGTTCAAAGTAGCTGACACACACACACACACACACACACACACACACACACACACACACACACACACACACACACACACACACTCTCTTTGAGCTTTGGTTTACACACACACACACACACACACACACACACACACACACGCACACACACGCACACACACGCACACACACGCGCACACATGTTTCGCACACACACACACACACACACACACACACACACTCTCTTTGAGCTTTGGTTTACACACACACACACACACACACACACACACACACACACACACACACACACTCACACACACTCTCTTTGAGCTTTGGTTTACACACACACACACACACACACACACACACACACACACACACACACACACACACGCACACACATGTGTTTCGCACACACACACACACACACACACACACACACACACACACACACACACACACACACACACACACTCTCTTTGAGCTTTGGTTTACACACACACACACACACACACACACACACACACACACACACACACACACACACACACTCACACACACTCTCTTTGAGTTTTGGTTTACACACACACACACACAAACACACACACACACACACACACACACACACACACACACACACACACACACACACATATGCACACCTGGGAAGGGCTGGCACAGCTTTACTAGCTCTACTATCTTTGCCCAAGCTATAAGGTAGATACACTGACACCAGAACACCCACAAAGCCAGCCACTGTAAGGCTCTTGCCATGAGTACCCAATTATACTGAGTGAAATTAATACTAATATCCATGGTAATGTTGACCAAACAGCAAGGCTTTCAGGAGCAGTCATAGTGTCCCCTCATAAATATAATACCTCTCAACTGTACAGATTTTCACAGAATGTCCAGATTTTTGCTTCATATTTTTGGTCCGTTTTTTATAAAATTGTGTTTTTCTGGCAAATCATTAAAGATGTGAAGTCAGAAAATATTTAAGTTTCAGACTTCATACTAGTCAAAAATTCATGGCAATGCAAAACGTGTTATTTTATCAACTTTCTAAGTTTGTAAGAACAATATTTAAAAAGTTGAACATATTTTTGGATGTTTCCCCCATTATTTATGCCTCTGTCCAGATTTCTTGTTCTAAGAGGCTGAGAGGTATGAATACAAGTACTCCCAAAGGTTAAAAATATTCTCTAAAAGACCAGCCACAATGAAAAGTTTAAATACATTTAATAATAAACAGTTAGTGAACATGAAAAAAATAAATACTTACAATAAACACAAGAGTTTCAGTCAGAGGTAATATTAAAAATAACACAGATGGAAAGGTTCACACAGATACAGAAAACAATACTGAACTAACCTCACTATATTTTCCTGACTGACTAATGAATTACTGTTCCCTAGTTCACTTACTAGTGCAAGGTAAGATGATGTGGGTGAGAGGTCCTTCTTGTCTGATTTCACAAACAGATTGATGAGTGACATCTCTCACTAATATCTACATATCATTTAGTGCTAGCTATAGAATTACATCACATCTGGTCATCTGAATCTGGTTCCCACATTACAACCTTTACTAGAAACTTGAGCCAGGATTTTACTCATATGTGTCATAATACACATACATAGAGCTTTGCTAAAATGTGTTACAGCATCTGGAAGCTGTAAAAGAATTTTAACACTTCTCTTTCTACAGAGCTAATAAACTAAGCTTCTCACAGACATTTCATCTCTGGCTGCAGTCAGAACTGTGAAATACAATATTTACGTCCGAAACTAGGTAATTAAATTTCAGACTATTTTTCAAAGTTAGCTGGACTGAGATTAAACTCTTCTCTTCCAGTATCCTCTGTTACAATATATTCATTTCAACAGTTACAACAGAGTCTGATAAACAGATGTATTTCTCTTCTGCCCAGCAGGACCCACTGTTGGTGCATTTTTTAACACAAGCAACTTTACAAATACATTTACAACACAAGCATCTGTACACATCAGTTTGATATACAAATGACATATAATTCTTTACAAAACTCCATCTAGCTATGCTGGCATATGTCGCACATCCACTGCCTTACTTCTCCTGGCATAGTTGGCACTACCTCACATCATCACAAGCCCTATTTTAGCATGATAAGAACCATGGTCACCATTTAGAAGGAGACTACATTACAGCAAGTGGAACACAGGATCTGGGAGATGAAGATATGAGACTGCATTGCCATATAGGGAAAGTGGGAACAAACCGGATGCATGGTAATGGACACCTTAGCAATGCAGTCACTGTTCAAAGGAGCATGGCTATCACTACATAGTAGCAGACCAAGAGGAACAGGCAGGATAGATTGCAGTCTTGTGAAGATGTTAATTTATCCTGGGTACAATGAACAGACATTGACACATTGTAATCCTTTGGGAAGGGTGTTTATGCAGCCATGGTACATGGAACAGGCAGGAAAATTTGCAGTTCTGTGTGGATGTGTGCTGAAACCAGCAGTCAGGCCACAGAAAATTCACAGGATCAGTCACAGTCCTGTCATGTCACTCTCTACACATTGTAGAATAGGCACAGGTGCAAGGGACATCACACACAGAGCACATGCTCATAGCTAGAAAACAACGGGAGAGCAGCAGGGCAATATGCTCAACACTGCGATGTAAAACAGTAGTGCGAACCACGACTCAGCAAGAACAGCTCAAAAAGTAGTTCACAGCCCACCACGAATGAATCCAAAGAAATCCAATTAATAGCATAACATCTGTTTTATTAACAGAAATAAAAGGCAAGTGCTTTCACCATATAGGCTTCTTCAGGCCAGTCTAACAGACACAATATCCAAACGTTTAAATAGTCTAAACACTGTTGACATCACTTCTGCATGCCTGATTAAAACATTCAAATTGTTAGTAACAACATATGGGAATATCATGTTCTAATAAAAAATATATAAAATATATATGATAGCTGTATAATCAAATAAAAATGTCATAGTGTAATAAATACAATCTGTCTAGATTAAAGCAGCTACATACATATACAGGGCTATAAATGCATAAACATGCAGGTTAAAATGTAAACATTAGTAAAAACCTATGCTTTGAATATACCAGCTAATAAAGTAGAGAATAAAAAATAAAAAATCTACCTAGTGCTGCGTATTCACTGGCAGTTACAGGAAAGTCTGAACATTAGTAGCACCTATGAATGTAAAACAATGATCCAAATGAAGGTCAATCCTACCTGTTACCTTAACCTCCTTGCTTTTAAAATGGGTTTGATTGGCACTCTTTCATTCAACACAGGCTGTTTATCAGCTCTTAGCCTAATAATCCATTTACTCTCTATCTGTTCTGTCATATTCCTAACATCACCTCTTCTGATGCTGGTGAAATTCCTTTGAATAACTTGAAAACTAAACCTATGTTCAGACGTATTCTCAGTAACATGCTTAGAAAGAGCATTCTTGTCTGACTTTATCCTAATATTGTATACATGCTCTTTAATCCTTTCTTTTAATTTTCTGTTGGTCTTGCCCGCATAAAATGCAGGACAAGCCGAGCAGATCACAAGATACACAATGTGTTGAGAATCACAAGTGGCTTGTACATGAAAATGAAAAAATCTATTAGTGAGTGGATGTGTAAAACCCCCTGAGCCATCAATGAACTCACAATAATTACACTTGTAACACGGTCTCGTACAAGCAATCTTAGTTGCGATAGGTGCTCTATATTGTAATTTATTCGGTCCACATAACATCCTATGTAAATTGATTTTATTCTTATAGATACATTTTGGTCTTTCACCTATTACCTCAAAGATCTTAGGATCAACTGTTAATATTCAGATATGAATCCATCACCTGATTAACATCCTGGGTGCAATAAATACAAACTCTTACACCAACTTCTTCATGTGATTCTTTGGAATCAACAGTGGGAACATCAGAACTGCCACTAATAGAAAAATATGGTTGAGCTCTACATTGCCTCAAACCCTCAACTTCAGTAAGGGCATTCACTATTTCATCTTGATTATAGGACCTGTCATTAAAGGCATGCTCAAGGTTTAACAATTCATCAGAAAAACCTGCATCAGATGAATTCAAACGAGAGGCCCTCATAGCTTGACCTCTTAAGATGTTCCTAAAAACAAACCTAGGGTGCATGCTGGACCGGTGCAGCAATGCATTCCTGTGACACATCTTCCTAAACACCCCAGTGTTCAATAAGCCAGAGGGCAGTCTCTCAACAAAAACATCTAAAAAAGATATATTTTCTCTAGAGGCAACCATGGTGAATTTCAAATAACTGGTCAACCTATTAATTTGAAGTAAAAACTCGTTCAATTCATTAGCTCCTGAATTCCAAATGAGGAAGAGATCATCCACAAAATCGGCGTAAAACCTGACATGTGACTTGAACGAATCTAGTTTAAAGAGGCATGTACTCTCCCAATCTGCCATAACTAGGTTGGCGTAGCTATTGGCACAAGAAGTGCCCATAGCTACTCCATCCCAATGTATATAAACCTGACTATTGAAAACAAACACATTGTTGGTGAGTACTAGTTTCATTAGATCACATAACATATCAATATGAATGTTAGTGTACTTCCCATATTCAACCAAACATCTGCGAACGCTCTGTATGCCTTCCAAATTCAGTATGCAAGTGAAGAGCGACTGAACATCTAGAGTTGCCATTATAAAGGATTATTTTTCTATAGTACATGTCATTTTGTCATATAACATGACCAAGAACTGTTTGGTATCCTTGAGTATATACTCATGTTGACAAACTACTGGTTTCAACTTGGTTTCTAAGTATAAAGACAAGGATTCAGTGACCCACCCTCTACCAGCAACTATAGGCCTCATTGGGGGATTGTTGGCATGTTTGTGAACCTTAGGCAAACCTTGAATGCAAGGTATCAATGGTTCATTGATCGAAAAATATTCAAACATCTCAACATTGAGTCTCCCCGCATCTAACATTTCTAAAAGTGTTGTCTTAACTCTCCAAATGATCTTATCTAAATGATTAATATTAAGGCGACTATAGTAAGATGTATCACTCAATAAACTGTTCATACTTGTAATGTAGTCACTCAAATTCATGACCACAATAAGGCCTCCTTTGTCAGCTGGCCTTATAACTATACTAACATCATTTTTAAGACTTGTCAAGGCCAACCTATGTTTCATGTGTAAATTCCCATACCAGCGCTTATGTCTGTTATTTTCATTCTTCTCATGTAAGTCCTGCTCAACAAGGTTTGGAAAAGCATCCACCAATGGGTGTAGGACAGGAACATAACTACTAGGTTTTTGAGTTTACTATTATATAAGCCTTGATTTAAGTTCCCAAAGTTTAGCTTCAGTTGTAGATTACATACAAATAACTTAAGGTCCATTACAGAATCAGTAATGTCGCTTCTAGTAGAGGGGACAAAAGAAAGACCTTTCTCTAAAACAAACTTCTCATCATCAGTAAGAACTCGATTAGATATATTCCAAATCAGGGACCTATGGCTTTCTCCCACATCTTCTTGAGATTGGAACCTATATGTTTTTCTTCTGCCAGTCTCTTTTTCTGCCTTCCCCTGCTCATTGTGCGATCCCTGCCTGTCTTCTGATACTCTGATATGGGGAAAGGAGTCACCACTTCACCCCTCCCACTATTATTCTTATTGAAAATAGTTTTCTTTCTGACCACTGCTTCGTCTGTTGTGATTTTGTCAACAATGACACTAGGGTCAGAATTCAAATCTTTCACTCCCAAATTATCATTAATGAGAGTACTTTTTGATTCATTAAACATACCAATAGTAATGTATGTCAGCTGTGATAGCATGAGAGTTCTTGTGATTCACCATCACCCTGTTAACATCATTTGCGGTGTCACCACTAGAACACACATCCATGGTGTTATGAGAAGTAGCATTACAAACAATGTCAAAATTACTGTTGTTTCTAACATCGTTGGTATTAACAAACTTATTTTTATCTTTATTCTTAAACTGAGTCTTATTCAGAATATGAGGTCTATTGTTATCTTTTGGCCAAGTAAAAATCTGGCCTTTCTGAAAGTCCAGTCTGTCCCTATGAATTTTGCCACGTTTTTGTTCCAACAATTTCTTCTCGTAAAAATACACATTGTCCAACAATTTGTTAAAGGTTTTGTCCAAGACGTGATTGGGAAAAGTCTCAAAAACATGTCGTTGCTGCTCTCTAATTTTCTCTCTCAAGCTAATTTCTTCGGGTAGAAAGTACTCATTAAGTAGTTGCATGTAACGTATACTTGTATCAATATTAATAAGCTGCCACTTATATAATAAATCAGGGTAAAGAGTACCTGTGGTGGGCATCTTAAAAATGCGTAAGCCCCTCGGTATAATTCTTCACTCAATGCAAAGTTCAAAATGCTGCCTTTGTAGTTGAAGAACTGACTATTTGAGCTGTTCTTGCTGAGTCGTGGTTCGCGCTACTGTTTTACATCGCAGTGTTGAGCATATTGCCCTGCCGCTCTCCCGTTGTTTTCTAGTAATTTATTTGTTTGGGAGATTATTTCACAGAGCAGCCATTGTTGGACTTATTCTACATGCTCATAGTTGCTACACTTTAGGACAGTGTCAGATAGCAGTGTGCAAGTATACAGGGCACTGCACCCCTGCAAGGGTACTAGGGACAGTGAGGAGACAAGTGCTCACCGATAGCGAATGATCTTGGAAACCCACACTAATTCACATTTACCCACAGATGAACCTGACTAACTATGGTACTGAAAGAATGGTAATGCCTGGAGAGGTTTATCACATAGGAGACTGAGACACTACTGCTGGCCCTATGCACAGATGGCATGCATATCTTGAAGAAGTGTAAAGCAGAGAAGGCATTTATGGACCAGGTGTGAAAGGGACTGATGCAAGATATCAAGCCAATGGCTGGTCATAATAGAATGTTGTTTCAGGTGTGTTACATGTCACTGACATGATCCGACGTGGCAAGACCAAGGCTTAAAAAACATACAGGCTGACCACTAGGGGAAGACCTGCAATGCCGCAGCAGTTCAAGGACACTGAAGATCTCATGTCATCCCTCACTGATGACACGGAGTGAACTTTCATACCCACTAGTGGATTGGATATTAGAGCTGGACTTGGTGACAACTGGTTGAGTGTCTGCAGAGGATGCCAGAGGAAATAGTGGCATATGTCATCCCTGTTGGACATTGCGTAACACGTCTACCTGGTTTACTGAGACATGCCCCTCTGCACGTGTGTCACCTATGGACAACAGAGCTATGATGGAAACAGTATTCACTACAGAATAAGACTGCCAAAGTATCTGTAGAAGATATGCCAGGTGAGTAGTGACACATGCCATTTCTGTAGGAGATTGCCTAGTTCCTCAGTTTGGGTTGCTCAAACATATACATTTGGATTTCTGTCACACAGGGGCATCCATACTGCAACAGAGAACCTGCATCAAAAGGCACATATGTGCCCATAGTCTATGTATTGTTTGGCATGTAGCAGTCTCTATGCCAGACAGTGATGTGAGTTACACTTATCTAGTGACTTCATCATCTGTATGCATTCACAGGATCCACCAGGAGAGGATCCATCACAACAAATATGCAAATGCTGATATTAGTGTGTTTACAGAGCCTGATGATGATTGTGACATGCACCAGGCCCAGTAAGGGAACACAATGGCACTGTCAGCAATACTAACAGTGAAGAGCAGACTCCTCACTTCCCCAGCCAAGGGGACTGGGGAGGTCTAGAATGAACCCCTAGTATCACCTGTGTTTAACAGAGGGCTTCTTATCCATTTTAACTCCAATTCTGATACACAATCAGCAACACTGAAGTTGTCTGTAGATGGTCACATTGCCTCCAGGAGCACACACACACACACACACACACACACACACACACACACACACACGCACACACGCACACACGCACACATGCACACACACACACACACACATGTGCACACAAACACACACACACACACACACACACACACACACACACACACACACACACACACACACACACACACACACACACACACACACACACACACACACACACACACACACACACACACACATGTGCACACACAAACACACACACACACACACACATGCACACGCACACACACGCACACACATGCACACACACACACACACACACACACACACACACACACACACACACACACACACACACACACACACACACACACACACATCACTGAGGAGATGTATGCAGGTGTTATTGGCACCATCACTCCAGAACATTCCTTGATTTGGGTATTCTCAGCAGATGTTCAGGTTAGTGATCCAGGCACAGATGGTCACTACTCAGACCCTGTTAGAACAGAGCAGGTGTTATTGGCACCATCACTCCAGAGCATTCATTGATTTGGGTATTCTCAGCAGATGTGCAGGTTAGTGATCCAGGCACAGATGGTCACTACTCAGACCCTGTTAGAACAGAGCAGAGCAGTTTGCTCCATGGCCTACACAGGCAGGTCATACAGCAGACACTGCTATTGGGACAGTAGTATGCTACTTCTCATCCATTAGTGCATCAATGCTGCTGCTGCTGGGAACCAGCTGCCATGATCATACTGTGGCATAGTTGTGCACTGCAAGTGTGATGGCAAGCCCATTCCCAAAACACCCAGTGTCCACACTGTCCATGGCTTCCTCCATCTCTGGCTGTAGATGTTAACCTGGACATGAATGACACTCATCAATTCCACTGTGGCATTCACCTCTGGCTGTGAATGCTCATTTAGATTTGGACGACATTTATCTGGTTCCACTGTGGCCTCCATGCCTGTCTGAAATTGCTCACATGGATGTGGGTCATGCTTGTCTTGATTCACTGTTGACTCATACCACCAGGCAAACCACACAGAGTTCTACAGTTCAGCACCAGCCCACTCCCCTGTGGCTTTACTACAAGTGACTCCTACCCATGCTCAGAATGACATAGTAGATGTCATATTTCATCTGGAACTCCAAGGTGGTGACCATGGTGACAATCCCACAAGTACACCCAAAATGCTTTGCCATCCCCTGGACCAGCTTCTGCCAGACTTGACACTTCATGGCCAAATGGTACACTCAGCTAGTGTTCTACTCTTGGGAGCACCACAGCAATGATAGAAATTTTTGGTGGTATGTTTTTCATATTAAAGTATATAGTTTTGTTTCAGTCATTACTTCATTCTTGCCTTGATTTTTTATCAGCTATATTTTGCAGTTTACTGTATACTTGCTTGATGTAGAACACTTAAGTAAATACTGAGATGACAGGTGCTATAAACTAAGATCCCTGAAGATTTAAAATCCATCCACCCATCCACAATTTCCTTTTTTTCATTTTTGCACATGGGGTGAGGGTGTCACATCATCACTGACAACCATCTAAAGCCAAAATTCACACCACATATAAAACATGGGTCAGGGCTGCAGTACTCAAGGTTATGTACAAATGTGTGAGGAAGAGGCAAAAAAGCAAACAGAAGTGAAGGGAAATGTGGCTACATAAAAAGGTGAGGCTATTGAGTAGGCAAAACAGAGGATATAACAAATGGAAGGGTGGAGGTATGGACATGGAGACATAGTATAAAGAGGCTAGTGGAAAGGGAACAGAAAATACACAGACATAAATGGAGTTGGCAGAAGGGATCAATATGGGCAATAGAATTTTTTTCTGGGGTATACCACAATGAAAGAAGGGAAGGGAATGACAGACTTGGCTAGGCTGAGTACAAATGGAAAGGAGTTTGCAAACAACAATGAAAATGGAGAGGTACTGAATGACTGGTTGACAGGAAACGGGTTCCTTAAAGGACGATAAGCCAAGAGACTAGATAGCCTGCCCTCAATGGTCCTCATGATTCTGGCTAGTATGCTAGTAGATTTCCATAACTGAGGTTTACATCAGATCGCTGGCTACTGCAGAAGTAACCAAGAACTGGAAAACAGCAACTATGGCACTGTTGTACATTGGGGATTTAGAAAATCCAAGGAACTACAGGCCTGCTTAACAACAGAAGTAGGGTAGGTCATGGAGAGAATCCTTATGGAAAGGCTAGTTACTTTGCTCAAGGACAACAGCCTCCAGTAAAACAACCAAGATGGGTCCATTGACAGAAGGAGCTGCCAAATAAGCTTGATCTGGTATTATTACTGAATTACTGAAGGACCTGACAACTGAGTACTGATAAATATGGTTAAAGCAGACATCAGTAAAGTCTTTGACTGCACAGAAGGCTATAAACTGGCTAAGTTGAAGGCAGAAAAAAGACCAGGAATCTGGATTGCTGAATGGTACAACAAAGGTGGTTATGGTGAGCAAGACAATTTTAGAAATAAGGAAAGTGACTAGTGGAGTAACAGGGATTACCCCTGAGTGCAAGGCTTTTTAGTGCTTTGTCTATTTTAGACATAGTAGAGTAGAAAACAGGATCAGCCTCCTTACTGATGACACAAAGTTAGGTACAACAACGGAGGATGGGAGATGGGTGGTCCTGTGAAGGATTTTGAAAATCTTAGCAACTGGGTAGAAAGGTGTCAACTGATGTTGAGTGTGGACAAGTGTAGAGTATTACAACTGACTTAGATTAATCCTAATATGAAGTATCAGCTGGGAGATATGGAACTGATGTCACTGGAGAAGGAAATAATCTGGGAATGTTTATTACATCTAGACCAAACCACTAGGAAGAAAGTATGATAGCAGTCACAGCTGTAAAGACAATATCAC
The DNA here is from genome assembly GCF_019279795.1 of Protopterus annectens. Classification (NCBI taxonomy): domain Eukaryota; kingdom Metazoa; phylum Chordata; order Ceratodontiformes; family Protopteridae; genus Protopterus; species Protopterus annectens. The sequence continues at coordinate 862,084,614 of NC_056737.1, read as the reverse complement.
TGGTGTACGCTTGGGATGGATAGACTCCAGAAGTAAAGAGGTAATGGTTTTACTATACTGGGTTCTAGTTACGTCTCTCCTTGAGTATGGTGTGCAGTTCTGGAGGCCATAAGAGGAGTATTTTTTAAGGATGTTTTAAGGAGTCCAGAGGAAAGTCTCCAGAACAATGCACTGGTTGGAGAGGAAAAGTTATAACCAGAGATGCAATATTTTCAGACAATATCCAGTAAGAAAATGTGTCCTATATAAACACTGCATTTATAGAAGATTAAACTGCAGTGGAAATGAAAATTTACTGGTCCATGCTCGGCTACTGAATTCTAAAAATCTCAAACCATGAAATAACGAATGTAAAACAGCAAAAAGGACATTTATCAAACAACGGCAACTTAAAAAATATACATTGAATGGTAATATTTGGCCAACAACCAGGAAGTAATGTGATGCATAAGGTAAGTGAAGGGAAACCTTTTAAATTTGCACTATTCCCCACTGTAGTGCAAACTTGGAGTTGGTATATATAGTTGAGGGGGTGTGGGGGATGCAGCCCTCACCTTGGTTGGTTGTGTGTGTGATGTTGGCCGACTATGGCCATTCAAAATATATATATATATATATATATATATATATATATATATATATATATATATATATATATATATGGATTCCATACATTTGGTCGAATTACACTTAGTCGAAAATGATACCAGGCATTGCAGTTCACTGAAAGCTTACTTGACTGAAAGCTCACTTGGTCGAAGTTCATTTGGTCAAAAATGGAATATAGCCCCTGCCCCACTGCAGTGCAACCCTGGAATGAGAATATTAAATAAGGGGGTGGGGTGGGGCGTAGCACCCCACATTATGCCAATAGTTTTTGCTAAACATATATATATATATATATATATATATATATATATATATATATATATATATATATAGCTCAGTGAAAGGATCTACGAGCATTCATAGGCAATAACTAAAAATAGAAAAAAAATGCTTTAGCTAAGCAAATTTCTTTAAATAATGGACACACTTTTGGATTCCAAGCCATTGACCAGTTAGTACCAGACATTAGGGGTGGCCCTCACTCCGTGCTCCTTGAAGCACCAGAATTAGAATGGCAATTAGCCTTGGACGCATTTTCATTCCCTGGTTTGAATGACAATTGCAATATTTCTTGTTTACTTAAATTAAAAAACTTCATGAGATGAATTTACTATTTTTATTATTTTCATGAGTTGGTGTGAATTCTATTAACAACAAATAAATAACAATTACACTTAGTAATGGAACATATATACTATATACTTATAAAAATTTCTCTATTATGAATTTATATATATGAACAGTGAATTTAGTCAATTATTGATTATTTGGAATATTAATTTATTATTCACTTGCTAGTCCAAAACTGTATTAGAAAATATTCAGATTTTAAACAGGACTAACTTAGTTTTTATGTATATTTTTTATGTCCGAACCACCCTTGTGGATTACATGCATGATTTTAATTGGTCCTATAGGTAAATTTTGCTATTGTTACTATAGGGGCTGTTCAGACGGTATTGTTGATGTTAAAATACTGTGATGTGCATTTGATTTGTTTAAATATTTAAATATTTAAACATTTAAGCTGACACTTCTAGTTGATTAACTTTTTGGTTTACATATAGTTCCAGACATGAATGATTGGTCGCTACTATCACATGACCGTATGTATCGTTTTTTTAAAAAAGCGGTTACTTTGTAGCCATTTTTACTTTCTGAAGAAGTTACCCTATTTATAGTGATGAAAACGTGTAGAGTTTTGTACATTAAACTTTTTTTACGTTAAAAAGAATTTTGCCTGCAGCTGTTGGACATCTCGTTTTGTTTGGTTTGTTTTATTTTTGTTTTATTAGTGTTTTGCCTGCTTTGCCTTTTGGTATCATTTTCAACTAAGTGTAATTCGACCAAATATATGGAATCCATATATATATATATATATATATATATATATATATATATATATATCACTGTTTTACTTTCGTTGTTTCATGGTTTGAGGTTTTTAGTATTTGGTAGTCGAACATAGACCCAAAATTTGCATACTGTAAAATAAAAATAAGTGCTAATTTGATAGAGGAGGAAGTATAATGTATTAAGGTGAAAACAGTTCTTCCTTTATTTGTTAAAACAGGATTCCTTCCTTCCCACAAAAAAGAAGCAATGTTTAGCATGTACTGCACAAGCAGTTGTAATAGCTGTGTACAGTGCTGCCTAAAAGTGCAACTACAGTAACTGAAAATATTGTCAAGTATGTTCTTTAATGTAGTTGCTGGTCTTATTGCTACCTATATTTCTCAAGCATGAAACATAACTAACAAATGAAACATTGTTATTTTACACCATCTGTTCTCTGTTACTGGCAGCAACATTACTAGATACAAACCAAAGCATTACCATCACTAGCTTCATTGCTACTGATATGTGTTGTTGGACTCTTGTGACTTTTAGCATTATTGCCACAGTAAACTTCCTCTCAAGTATCACTGCTGGAGTTTTGCTGGAGTACAGTTACTGCGCTCCATCATAGCCAGCAATATGCCTGAAGTACACCACCCATACTTTGTCACACCAAAGTATTGTTGGAGAACAGTTTTGTGTTTTGCCATCTCTGTTATCATGGCTAGAGTATGTTCCCTGTACTTCATCACTAGCAACAAAAGAAGTACATCACACCTAAAGTCTTGGAGAAAGCATATATCAAGGTCCCAAGAAAGCTGATATGGGCAGTCCTGCAATGGTTTGAGGTCTCAGAAACACTGACAGAATTAGTGCAGGCTATGTATTAAGACCCAATAACAAAAGAGCAAACAGTATTTCGACTCACATGGGGATTCCCAGTGAGAGTGAGTGTTCATCAGGGTTCAGCTCTGAGCCCATTGCTGTTCATACTAGCATACATCTCAGCTGTTTAGATTTTTACAGAATGTCCAGATTTTTGTGTCATATCTTTTTATTTTTTATTTTGTGGTTTTCTGGCAAACCACTGGGATGACCTGATGATTGAAGCCACTAAATGTTGTTGTTGTTGTGTCTTTCGGCTTATCCCTGTTAGGGGTCACCACAGCGGAACTCCGGTCCGCTAATGTTTGGTAGTGGATTTTTACATGCCGAGTTACCAGCCCTGATGCACAACCTTCAACAAAGGCACGCCCATTCACGCATGCCTCCACACAGAAGACGCTCTAGCTGAGAATCGAACGGGACAACGACTTGCTGTGAGGTGACAACGCTAGATAATGATAATATATTTGAGTTTCAGAGTTCAAATCCTTCAGAAAATGTATGTTAAAACAAATCCTGTTACTCTAGCAACTTTCTAAGTTTATAAGAGCAATATTTAAAATTTGTCCCCCCATTTATTCAGGCTTTTGTCCAGATTTCTTGCTCTAAGAGGATGAGAGGTATGCATACTGGTGATGCACTGCATAAATAAACAGATTGGATGGGACTGTTCAACAAAGTTGCTATATGCAGATGATGTGGCATTACAGGCAGACTGACCAAGAACTAATGCAATGGGGATGGAACAGAATGCAAAACTGAAGGCACCTGGAATGAAACTGAGTAAAGGTAAGATATTGCAATAGCAGCAAATCTGAGAAATGGAAAGAAACTAAAAATTGAGATAGAAGGGAAAACAGTGGAACAGGTTTAAGAGAAAGGAAGTCTGAATGAGGAGGTCAAAGCTAGAATCAGAGGGGCTGCAGCCAACTGGCACAGATTGTCAGGGGTAGTGTGTGACAGAAGAATGCAGAAGTATGGCACAGCAACCTGGGCAGTGAAGGGAAAGCATGTGCAGAAGCTAGAATTGATGGAGATGAAGTGCCTGGGATGGATGGTAGGATACACACTGTAGGACAGACAAAGAAATGAGAATATCAGAGCAGAAGCCCAATTGGCTAAAATTGCAAAGAATGTAAAAGATAACAAATTACAGTGGTTCAGGCACATGTGAAGGAAAACAGAAGACAATCTGGTAAAGATGATTTGGGACAGACAGGAAAAAGGCAAGAGAAAATGAAGGCATCCAGCAAAGAGATTTATTGACTATTTATTTATTTGACATTTATTTGTTGGGAAAGTCCAATTGGAAATGGGTCCTTTTTCAGCGAAGGCTTAGTCATCAATTTGAATTCACACAATATAGCACATTAGTGACAAGTAGTATTACTTAACATATGACATAAAGTTGTTTAATAACACCAACAGTTTAAAATATTAGTTTCAACAGAAAGTAGTTGTTACATTTCTGTAGCTGTCAAAAAGTACAGCAGGGCAAGGTACAGGTAGATACAATTAACAGGTACAGGTAGATACAATTAACAGGTACAGGTAGATACAATTAACAGGTACAGGTAGATACAATTAACAGGTACAGGTAGATACAATTAACAGGTACAGGTAGATACAATTAACATTGACGAGAAGAAATATATGATGTGAGGAGAGAAGATGTATATGATGGAGGTGTGATAGATAAGTACAGACATAGTACTAAGTATGGGATGAAGGTGTGATAGATAAGTACAGACATAGTACTAAGTATGGGATGGAGGTGTGATAGATAAGTACAGATATAGTACTAAGTATGGGATGGAGGTGTGATAGATAAGTACAGACATAGTACTAAGTATGGGATGAAGGTGTGATAGATAAGTACAGACATAGTACTAAGTATGGGATGGAGGTGTGATAGATAAGTACAGACATAGTACTAAGTATGGGATGAAGGTGTGATAGATAAGTACAGACATAGTACTAAGTATGGGATGGAGGTGTGATAGATAAGTACAGACATAGTACTAAGTATGGGATGGAGGTGTGATAGATAAGTACAGACATAGTACTAAGTATGGGATGAAGGTGTGATAGATAAGTACAGACATAGTACTAAGTATGGGATGGAGGTGTGATAGATAAGTACAGATATAGTACTAAGTATGGGATGGAGGTGTGATAGATAAGTACAGACATAGTACTAAGTATGGGATGAAGGTGTGATAGATAAGTACAGACATAGTACTAAGTATGGGATGGAGGTGCGATAGATAAGTACAGACATAGTACTAAGTATGGGATGAAGGTGTGATAGATAAGTACAGACATAGTACTAAGTATGGGATGAAGGTGTGATAGATAAGTACAGACATAGTACTAAGTATGGGATGGAGGTGTGATAGATAAGTACAGATATAGTTCTAAGTATGGGATGAAGGTGTGATAAATTAGTACAGACATAGTACTAAGTATGGGATGGAGGTGTGATAGATTAGTACAGACATAGTACTAAGTATGGGATGGAGGTGTGATAGATAAGTACAGATATAGTACTAAGTATGGGATGAAGGTGTGATAAATTAGTACAGACATAGTACTAAGTATGGGATGGAGGTGTGATAGATTAGTACAGACATAGTACTAAGTATGGGATGAAGGTGTGATAGATAAGTACAGACATAGTACTTAGTATGGGATGGAGGTGTGATAGATAAGTACAGACATAGTACTAAGTATGGGATGGAGGTGTGATAGATAAGTACAGACATTGTACTAAGTATGGGATGAAGGTGTGATAGATTAGTACAGAAATAAGGAGCTAGAGTGAGAGAAGGGAGGGGTCCTAGTATTAACCTGGACTGCCACAGTTGCATAGCCATGAGTTTATCAAATGTGGATTTTAAGGACTTTTTAATTTCATGTATGGAAGTTTATTCCATTGTTTGGCTATTGTGTAGAGGGATGAAATGGCGGCATTATTATCTTTAGTTACTTTAATGAGGAGTTTGTGAGTGGAGCGCAAGTTACTGGTACACGAGTATGGAATTATCAGGTTTTGTAGTGAAGGGGTTTTCTTTGGCTGATATAGAATTTTATGTGACAGGGTAAGTTGATTATATAGAAGTAGGTGAGGAGGTTCAAGCCAGTTGAGCTGTCTGAGAGCTAGACAGTGGTGTGATCTATAAGAACTGTTAGTAGTGAATTTGGCAATTTTATTACAGTAGGCTTGTAGTCTGGTTAAGTCAGATCTTCTAAGTTTGGTGAGGATTGGAGAGGCATATAGTAGTGTAGAGATGAGATGTGGGTGTGTGATAGTGACCCTAGCAGTGTTTAAGAACTGCTTATTTCTATATAGTGTACCTACTTTTTTATGACTTTCTATGTGGTGAGAGAGATATGGATATTAAATTTCATGTTACACTCAATCATAATGGCAAGAACCTTTGTGTGGGTTACAGGAGCTATGATTGTTTTGTTACTGGATATGATGTTAAATGAGAGGTCAGGGTTAGTATGTTGTGTAGGGTGGAAGGTGATAAGTTTTATTTTGTTTGGGTTGAGTATTAGTTGGTGGTCAGTGAGCCAAGATTTGACAGAGAGAAAGGAAGCTTGAGTTTGCTGGTGTAGTTCCTGGAGGGAAGAGGAGGCACAGAATAATGTAGAGTCATCTGTGTACTGGATGACTGAGGAGTGGTGAGTAGAGGAGTGAAGGTTATTGGTGAATATAGTAAATAACAGAGATCCGAGAATGGAGCATTGTGGATGAATCGATGAATTGCGTAAGAGATGAGTCAAGTATGACTGCTGAAGAAGGTAGGAGAGTGACACTGAATCCAGATAGCTGGCATCAGTTGACACCACACCCTGACCCCATGTAGAAAATGTGAAAAAGGGTCTTAACGATAATGATATATATGTTCTCACTACCAAAATATTAGTGCATGCAAAAACTGCACAGACATTAACTCTTCTACCATTTGCAACTATCAGGAGAGAATGATACACAACTGCGGTGGTGGTGCTGCGGTAGCATTGTCGCCTCACAGTAAGACATTGTCCTGTTCGATTCTCAGCTGGAGCGTCTTCTGTGTGGAGACATACGTGAATGGGCGTACCTTCGTTGAAGGTTGTCCGTCAGGGCCGGCAACTCGGCACGTAAAAATCTACTGCCAATCATTAGCAGACCGGAGTTCCGCTGTGGCGACCCCTATCCGGGAAAAGCCGAAAGACACAACAACAAGGAGAGAATGATACACATTGTGTCAAAATAAGTCCGGATGAGTGGGTGATTCATATTTTGCCTGAGCTATATTTTGGAGGAATCAGAAATAAAAAGCAAATAGCAATCAACCACAGATATTTGTACATGATGTACAAAAGAAATGGAAGAAACCTGTAGAGCACACAGGGTTAGGAAAACAGCCACTGGATACATATGATAAGAAAGTATACAAGCATACTCCAAAAGGCACTAGTATAACAAAGTGAAAAATATTTGGTATAAGAAATGTAAGCTACTTTACCAAAGGAGCTGCATTTCCACATGGGTGCATGGGTGGCTGAGTGTGTGTGTGTGTGTGTGTGTGGGGGGGGGGCACAGCAGTCTGAGTATGAATTTTAGTAATTTAGAGCAAATGTTGAAGGGTTAACAGTCTCATCTAACAATAACTTGTAGGAGCACCTTAGAAGCAACTCAAAACAGTCCTAAGACAAGCTCAAACTAAGCTTAAATAATTTAAGCAACTATTTCATGATCATGGTTAACTGTCTTTGACTTAAAAGGTGTCCTTGCACATACAATTTGCATAATATTTGCATTAGCATGGGCAGGCAAGAGGAAACACAGCAGGTACAGAAACTGGTGCCAGTTTGATAATGGGAAAAACAAACATGCTGTTATATACACATTATTTTTTCCTTGGTCACAGGATGACATTTGTCTGTATTACAGAGAGAAAGGAATCAAAAAGAAAGAGAACAGTATAGATTCCAGTCTTTTAAATTCAGTATACAATATTACTAGGCACCATGCAGCCCTTTAGGAGTAAAAAGAGAATCCATGAGTTTCTACCAGCGGTATTAGAAAAAGACCAGCTGATGTTATATTTCTAGCACAAATAAGTATCTGAGCAGACTCCCATTAAAATTATCTACATTGTTAATACATATTTTTCATAAAAAAGACCTGAACTATCAGTGTGAAATGTATACTGCTTACCTGTGACTGAATATTTTCATTTATTACTATGTTTATGCCCCCAAATGAGACAATTATACATAGGGAAGTGACATTTGGCAGTGATAAGGACTGTTTGGCACACCTGATCTGTTAATTTTTAACCTGATTAGGTACTACTTCATCTACCTGTTAACCAGTGTTCTGGATTTTGAGATTCATGATTATCCGTTAAAAGATTATTCTTTGATGGACAAATACATGGACATGATTCTGTAAAAAACAATTTCACAAACATGATTTCAAGCTTTCCCCTGCATCCTTCCACACCCACCTAACTTATATATACCAAATCTATGGCCGCAAAACAGTTGAGATAGTGCAACAACCCTCATTCACTGAATAAAATTAACTTTCAGCAATTCAGTATTTGTGCTGCTGTCTGTCAAAGCATAATCCTTCAACACATTTTCACTTTCCTGGATTTTGCTACATCTCACTAACCCTGCTTTATTTACATCTGTCATGTACACTCTTTAATGCTTCTATGTTTTTTGACTTTAAAGACTTCTTGGGTGGTTTATTATGTGCATCAGGCACTCTATGTCAAAGAATTATTAACTTTGAGCTTTACTCCTTTCTTCATAGGATCATAGGATCATGTCTCTTTGAGCCTTTATATTTCCTCATTTGAAATATGTTACTTTCTTTGTAATGTTGCTTCATCTGTAGTATTTAAATGCTTTTGTCATGTATCCTCTCTCTTAATTCTTTCTTTTTGGCTGTCCATCTCTCATATCATATGTCATATATTTAAGTAATAACCCACTTCTGGGTGTGGGTAATGCTAGATTTACCCACGGTTGGTGTGGTTTGGTCATGAGGGCGAAGCCCGAGTGGCCAAACAAAGCCAACCATGGGTAAATCTAGCATTACCCACACCCATATGTGGGCTGTTGCTATTATACAATGACATTATTTAAGAAAAAAAAAAACATACTTTTCTTAAATAATGTCTTTGTATAACAGCGGCATGCTGTCCTTCTGCCACTGGACATCTCATAGTTGATTTAGCTGATGTACTGCGCATGTGTTTGGGACTTGCGTTCCTATCCATACCCAGTACATTAGTGCTTGGGGAAAGTAAGCAACGGAGAAAAGATCTCCGTTGCTCCGTTTTTCTTTTTTTTTTTTTTTATTTAAAAAAAAAAAAAAGTTTGGGGCAGTTAGGAGAGAGATTGAATAGAGGAGATACAAGGGAAATCAGGTATGTGTCATTAATTTTAAATAACGTACCTGATTTTCCTCATATTTTCTCCATACTGTCTCTTGCATGTCCGGAGTCCGGACTACATATTTATTTATTTTTTAAAACAACTATAAAAATAAAAACTGACAGAATATATCAATGGAAAAAAGTCCGGGTGGTTGAGCTGGCCAATCAGCGTGCTCGTTTTAGAATATTAATTACCAGTCATTGTATAATTATATTTATTAACCTTCTTTGAACAACCACCATTCTGTAAATATCTTCTTAATTGAATCGTATATAGTACAGATGGTGAGTCTCACTAACTGTCTTTATAGAGGAAGAATAATTTTATATTTCAGATTATGCATCGCTTAAAAAAAAAATGAAAACAGCCTTCATTATACCCTGTTACACTGAATGTCCATCTGGCCATGGTCTCTTTTCAGAAATCATATATTTATTTGGTACAATAAAATGTGCCAGAATTTAGGTATGAAAAGAAAAGTGGCATACTTTTCATGGATTATGATAATGTATTTTGTTAAATGGATTTTTTCAGAATATTAGAATTATTTTTTCAGTAGTGAAAACGCATACTGTCCAGAAATAAGCAATGTCTGGAAAAGGGGCAGTGAGCACATTTGTGGAAGTGAAGCTACATTCTAGAATTTGGTGCAGAGTTTAAAAAATTCCTGAGTATGCCCCTGTCACTTCATGCTATCTTCCATTGTGTTTTGCTTCCTAGTTGTATTACCTAATACTTTTTTTGTAATGAATCAAAGCTGCTTCACATTTGGCCATGCGGTTATCTGAACACAGTCCATGACAATTTACCTTGGACATTTTTAGGTGATTGCAGCTTACCAAAACTAGTTTATCAAAAATGTACTTAAAGGACCTTAGAAACATATTACAACTGCAGCATTGTTTATGTGGTATGGGGGGGGGGGGGGTGCTTGTCTTCACCATGTGTGAGAAACTGTGACCCTGAACTCTGTAGCAATTTACATTATAATTCTGAGGATAGCATTCATCAGGGAAGGAGTATATACATGGAATATTACAGACATTACATGTTACACATTCTCAAATAAAACATAACTTCAGAGTGAGAGCATAAATTAGCTGGTGGTTTAGCAAGGAGTTTCCTGGGGTTTTTATGATACATTTTTCATCAACATAGTCTTTTTTGGGATGGACAATGATGAAAACCTGTGGTAACCCTAGTCCCAGATAAGCCCTCCATTTCCATGAACAGAATGAGATTAGTGGCCTTTCATATGGCAAAGTGAGGTCATGACTCACCTTTGAAGGACCAGAGATAAAGGTGTGCATCATACATCTAGTTGGGGAAGCAAAGAGCAAAGATTTTAATAATAAACAATGGCAAAACCCAAACTGAGGCGGAGTGAATGACCACAGCATCATGAGCATGATTCCCATGGTGCATGCTCAGTCAAGGTATTCTCCTATGATGCATGCTCAGTCAAGGTATTCTCCCATGGTGCATGCTCAGTCAAAGTATTCTCTTATGATGCATGCTCAGTCAAGGTATTCTCCCATGGTGCATGCTCAGTCAAGGTATTCTCCTATGATGCATGCTCAGTCAAGGTATTCTCCCGTAGTGCATGCTCAGTCAAGGTATTCTCTTATGATGCATGCTAAGTCAAGGTATTCTCTTATGATGCATGCTCAGTCAAGGTATTCTCCTATGATGCATGCTCAGTCAAGGTATTCTCCCATGGTGCATGCTCAGTCATGGTATTCTCTTATGATGCATGCTAAGTCAAGGTATTCTCTTATGATGCATGCTCAGTCAAGGTATTCTCCTATGATGCATGCTCAGTCAAGGTATTCTCTTATGATGCATGTTCAGTCAAGGTGTTCTCTTATGATGCATGCTCAGTCAAGATATTCTCCTATGATGCATGCTCAGTCAAGGTATTCCCCTATGATGCATGCTCAGTCAAGGTATTCTCTTATGATGCATGCTCAGTCAAGATATTCTCCTATGATGCATGCTCAGTCAAAGTATTCTCCCATGGTGCATGCTCAGTCAAGGTATTCTCTTATGATGCATGCTCAGTCAAGATATTCTCCTATGATGCATGCTCAGTCAAGGTATTCTCTTATGATGCATACTCAGTCAAGATATTCTCCTATGATGCATGCTCAGTCAAGGTATTCTCTTATGATGCATGCTCAGTCAAGGTATTCTCTTATGATGCAGCTCAGTCAAGATATTCTCCTATGATGCATGCTCAGTCAAGGTATTCTCCCATGGTGCATGCTCAGTCAAGGTATTCTCTTATGATGCATGCTCAGTCAAGATATTCTCCTATGATGCATGCTCAGTCAAGGTATTCTCTTATGATGCATGCTCAGTCAAGGTATTCTCCCATGGTGCATGCTCAGTCAAGATATTCTCCATGGTGCATGCTCAGTCAAGGTTTTAACTAGCTACCGATCAAGCAGAAGTTTGCTTACAGCCAGGAAACACCCCCAGTCTCCGTTGGAGATGCCCATTTGCCATCAGACGCCCACAACTTTCTCTCCCCCTAGATGGACAAGTGGAAGTAAGCCACTGAATCTCACCATCCTGCCCTTATCCTCCAATATATAAGCCCCTAATTGAACTTGAACTCAAGTTGTTTCTCTCAGTGTCATAAAAAAATGGGCTTAGGTGTAAACATTTGCATGGGGTTTCTTGCATGAAAATATAACTTTGATTTTACTTGTTATATCTACATGGTGGTACATACTAGATAAGCTATGAGCCCTGCTTCATAACACTGGGTCCTGAAAGATGACATTTTTCTTTTCTAGGTGTAGTCAAGTGCAATGTAGAGTAATATAACGCAGTGGTATTATATGATGTATAGTTTGCTTTACAGCTTTATTCTGACAGTTTTTCACATATGCAGAATGAAAGTAAGGAAATTTGAGGAAAACTACAGACTCGAATTACAATAAAGTATGTGACATAAAATATGGCAATATGTGAAACATAGGTAACACATGCAAAAAGATACAGCCACAAATTTATAAAACTCTACAGAATAATCTATAAAATACAATAATTCACAAGTGACTTCCCAAAAGTAAGAAGCATGGAAGATGAAGAACAATGGTCTCCAAAACATTGAAAACCAGGCTGATTTCATGAACTGGAACTCATTTGGTTTTGGCTACAGAGTAAGGGATGCTGTGTTTTTACTAGGTAATACCTACCTCTATGCATCATCTTCAGTGTTAGTATGTTCATTGTTTTGCAGTTTTGCTATGGGGATTCAGTAGCAGCAAGAAAAAGAAGATATACAGGAGCCTTAAAGGTCCATGAGGCTTCTGTACTGATTTATTTATTTTGACATAATATACATATATATATATGTGTGTGTGTGTGTATATATATATATATATATATATATATATATATATATATATGTGTATGTGTGTGTGTATATATATATATATATATATATATATATATATATATATGTATATATATATATATATATATATATATATATATATGTATATATATATATATATATATATATATATATATATATATGTGTGTGTGTGTGTGTGTGTAGAGAAGTTGGGGAAGGTGGTAAGGCAGCTAAGAGGAAGGCAAGATAATTAGGTTAGGCAGCAGGGGCACACAAACATGTAGCACAAACAAGACTGGGTGAGAAGATGGTGATCCACTCAGAGATGGAGAAGACAACGGAGAGGGAAGTATCAGACATGAAGAGGATAGACAATGGTGCTGCTCAGGGGGGTGGGGGTGTAGATGAATTTGATAGCTAGGGACATCACTGGCTGTGGTGTACCCCTCACTGGTGACCTAGTTGGTGGTATGGCTGCTGTTTTGGATGCTGCTGTACATAAATATAAAATAACTGAAGGGAAACAATTAAAACATGATAAGCATATACAGTGAAAAGGATACTAAGAAAGATGGTGTGGGAGAGAAAAGTACTCTACAATAAAAAATGCAGGTACACCAGCATATGAGTCTGACCACTTTAATTGTACTATACTACAAATGTCATGAAACATCCACCGTATTCGTAACAATGACATGAATAAATGCAACTACTGCTGGACTTGAATCCACAGCCTTTATCGTACGTAATCTCAAAGGCTCCTTATGTATATACTGAGTTCCAGCAAAAGTCAGACAGCAGACTTCAGGAAAGCACACAGTAATTGTTTGTCACACATTTGCAACATCTTTGGGATCTAAACTACTTATTCAAAGCCACAGTTGTCATTGTAGTCATTTGCCAAGAGAATCGATCAAAAAGTTGCAGTCACATCCAATTTAGTCTGTGTCACCTGCCATGCAATGACACTCAGCTCATGTGTATGGCGGGTGGAATAACATGACAATCATAGGCAGTGTTCGAGTGTGGTTGTATATAACAGCTGGAGGTATCAATTATAGAAGCCTAGTCTGTTGCTATAGGATAAGCAGTAACTGTCCATCAGTTGTACACAGGCATCAAATGGGCTCTTTACTGCCTGCTGTACACAGTAGGAGAGAAAAGAAAATTGAGATTAAAGCCTTACATGGGCATGAGTAAGGTATGCTTATCTATTTTTTGGTTTGGTTTATTTACTTTACTATTATATGCAGCAGCATCATAACTGCACCATCCCTCAGGCAAGTTAATAGTAAAGTAAATAAAACCAAACCGGATTAAAGTGTGGAAATAGGAGTATAGGTAAAAGATGAAAAGAGGAAGAAAGAAGAGGGTAGAACATAAGGTGAAAAACTAAGGAATGAACAGGATGGAGGTAGGGAAGGTGGAGTAAATATTTTTTTTGTGGGACAAGTGCCCATTTTTCACGCATGAAGAGAGGGTAAGTTTGGGATGGAAATAAATGAAGGAATCCAGAAGAAGGTAAGTAGCATTGATTCAGTAGCGGGGGAACAGAGATAAGGCTGTCAGGGGATGTAGTAACACAATAAGGGAGAGGGAACACAATGGTCAATGAGACATCAAACAAACAGGGGAAACAATGGTGAGGGGAGGAATGCACAACTAAAATGGCTGGACATGGGCACACAAGGCATGGGAACATGAGGACTGAGGATAGAATGAGGTTCCACAAATGCATTCCCTCACTAGCTGCAATCCAGTTAGGGATTACTTGCCACCCTGGATACCTTAACTACTGGGCACTGTCTCACATGGTCAAGGCAGCACTAAACAGGGTCACAATTAAAGTTCTTCATCTGGCCAATTGAAGCATTTAACCTACTGCTGATTATCTCCCTCACAATGTCTGCCAACTTCTGATGGATGACAAAGGTGTAACCTCCACTGGCACTGCTGTCTTTAGGTATAACAGTCCCTGTGTTCATTGCATGGGTACCTGTAGCAGGTGGTGCAGGTATGGCAGGAAGTTACTGTAACAGACTGGGACCCGGGTGTTGTGGGTGGTTCTGGTGTGCTGGTGCTGATGCTACCATCTGTGGGGGACTGACAGGCCTTGCCTGAGGGATGGTGCAGTTATGATGCTGCTGCATATAATAGTAAAGTAAATAAACCAAATAATAAAATAAATAATTGTAATCGAAAGCATAGGGACAAAGGTGCGGGGGGTGTGCAAATACAATGAAAAAATAATGGTGGTATATACTTACAGCATGATTAAATTAGACCTAATAGACTTTAATGAACAACAAACACACAAGTGAGAAAGGACCTGAACCCACAGCCATCATCACATGAATGCTGAAAAGCAAAGGATTACTTCTGACAAGTTATTTGAACAAAGCAGTTAAAGTCTCTTGTCGAAGACACAGTGACGCGATGTCTGACAGAAATGTACATAGAGAAAGACAAAACGCTGCTCAGAATTGCATTGCTGTCACAGGTACTATAACTGTGGAAAACAAGTACATTGACAAACTGTGCTTATGACACAAAGGTCCGCTTAGGAAAAAAAAGATCATAAATATTTCCCTTATCTAATATTTTGTTACTATAATGTGACAGACATCTCATCTTAAAAATTCTCAGTGCACACATGGGAGAGGTGGAATTGAACCCACGACTATCATAACATTGTAGGAATACTGCTTTAACATCTTGAACCAATTGTCCAAGTATACGGCAGGGTCCTTGCATGCAAACACACACATACACACACACACACACACACACACACACACACACACACACACACACACACACACACACACACACACACACACACACACTAATAATATTCAAGAGTTATACTGCTATGTTTGAATTGTGGAAGTTATCACAGAACTGGCAGTGATTTTTATTAAAAATATACTGTATAATACTGAACCTATACTACTTTTAACATTAAAAGCTCTCATTCTGAAGCAAGTATACTGATGCTTGCTTAGGGGCTCCAATTTCCTCATGTGCAAGTGCCTGTTCTCTGCAATCTCTTCAGGTGCTATGCTGAGAATAACAGCAGTATGTAAGATCTATTGATGGTACACACTGACAGGTTGCATGTGTAGCTGACATACATTTTAATTACAGTATATAGGTGGATGCCTGCTGTTTAACATTTTTTTGCTATCAGCCAAGGAGGTCAGGATTGTGGTGCCCCATGTCGCTATAATGGTAATGGCATTCATTGTTGCCTCTTGTGTGGAATGCAAGTGGCACAGGTGACAGCCTGGGTAAACTATTCCAGGCTTCAATGTTATACTGAGACCTTTGTTAGCTCACCTGCAGGAGCCTCTGGCTTTAATCCTGATGGAAGAGGTGAAGAAAGATATTTGCCCCTGCCACACATTACCTCTGCACTATCAAAGGAGCACTGCTCTCTCCTTCTCCAGCCATGATGTCTCACCTTGAAGAAATGGTAGAAAATTGGCATTCAAAGCCATTCTTACATGTACCAACTGTTGTGCATCAGCATACATTAATGGGCACCTCATCTATGTGGCAGATGGTGGGCTAGGATAACAGATTCAGAAACAGTAATAAGTACAGTCCTAATTAACATAAACATTGTGCCAAGCCAGATGAATCTGCATGATACAAGTGTGACAGGAGGCACAGAACCTCAACACGTTACCAAAGAACTCGGAGAGCAACAACTACTGAACCTGCAACACCTGTACCTGTGAGGAATTGTTAAGGCAAATTAAAGCTCCACTTGTACAAGTTAAGTGCTACTTTTTTATGTACATTTTTCTCAATTATGACTTCTTTTAACTGCTATTCTACTTGTTGACATAATCTAAAATATGTTTGTCAATATTTGTAGGTGTTTTGTGAAGGTATGTTGAGAGGAAGACTGCAGTTTAAGGCAATTCATGGAATGAAGGATTGCTAAGCATAATATCAGACATACCCAGCAGCTCACACTCCATACTCAGAGCACACTTTCTAGGTAACCTTGTGAAAACCAGTTTTACTGAAAACGTTGTCTGTTGTATACATTAGACATACATGTTATTTGCAAAAATCTTTTTAACACAGAGATGAAACGGCCATGTTACCTTGTTTAGTTACAGTGTTATAGCTACTGTTTTGTGGGGGAAATTTGCTCAGTAAATTTTGTGTCTGAAATTACTGAAAGAGTGTGGATAGAGATATGTGACTGTCAGACATACAAACAAGATAATATATGGGAAGGGAGGAGGCTGGTGCTGTAACAATTTGGCAGGGCCACTCATGAACATGGATGTTAATTTCACCTACAGAGCTATATCTGAAAAACAGGGGAAACAGAAACACTCTGTAGACTCTGGTGAGAAGATGACACATAAACCAAAGTTCTCATGGTTAAATTTCCAAGGCTTTTGAGTTTCTAATACCATGATGGGAATGGAACTCATTCCTAAGTCAAAGGGTTATTAAAGTTCATGAAATTGGTATTGTTTCAATCTTTGATGTTACCCAAAAGTGGACTTTGCAGCACCCGCAATATTCCCAGAGGTAACTCTTTCTGCAATTCATACTGAGTTACATGTATTGGTAGCATATGTAAATATGGATCTATATTATATAATTGAAGTTTTATGTTTGAATACCATATGGTCGATCTCATATGGTCGAAGTTATAAAACGTCGAACATGTCCAAAAAAAAAAAAGTAATCTGACGGTTTAAAGGTTTATGCCCTCCACATCACCCGCTCTTAATATACCAACTCTGAGATCGCACTACAGTGCAGTAAAGGGAACCACATTATAGTGCGGTCTCGGAGTTGGTATATTTAAAGAGCCGGGGGTGTGGGGGGTGCAGGGGGGCTTGCCCCTGCTTATAACTCTTAGTTTTGTGTTTTTATTTATTTTTTTTATATACTCAAAAATGTATGACTTCGGCCATATGGGATCGACCATATAGTATTCGAAGTTATACAACTTTGATTATATAATATAGACCTGTAAATACAACTGTAAATTCTTTTTTATGAGACCCATTGCTCTTACTAGTGTTGGAATTGTATGGGTATCCTTCTTTCACATTTCCCTAATTTCTGTCTACAAATCCTGATATTTTATGACCTTGTATCTCTCTGTATGTAGGACTGAAAGGGAAGGTCTACAAGAGGGTAGTGAGACCCACTATGTTATACAGGTTGGAGACAGTGGCATTGACAAAAAAGCAGGAGTCACAGTTTGATGTGGCAGAGTTGAAGATATTAAGATTTTCACTGGGTGTGGCGAGGATGGACAGGATTAGGAATAAGTATATTAGAGGGTCAGCTCAGGTTGGAAGGTTTGGAGACAAAGCCAGAGAGGCAAGATTACGTTGGTTTGGACATGTGCTGAGGAGGGATGCAGAGTATATTGGGAAAAAAGATGCTAAGGATGAAGCTGCCAGGTAACAGGAAAAGAGGAAGGCCTAAGATAAGGTTTATGGATGTGGTGAGAGAGGATATGCAGGTGGTTGGTGTGACAGAGCAAGATGCAGAGGACAGGAGGAAATGGAAACAGTTGATCTGCTGTGGTGACCCCTAACGGGAGCAGCCGAAAGAAGAAGAAGAAGAAGATCTCTCTGTATGTAGGACTCTGTAATCACTGGGTGTAGCAATTACAATGATCAATGCTACTTTTTTCTTCTTTTCATGGATACTATATCTGGTTTTCTCACATCTGTTTTGAACTGTCGGTAATGGGTAGTCCCATGTGATATAAACTTCATCATTCTCTATAATACATTGTGACTCATGTTGCCAATGCTTCTCAAGTACTTCAGTATTGTAATGTTTGCACAATCCTCAATGCAATAGTCTTGCCACATTATTATGCCTTTCATTATAGAGGCCCTATGCCATTAGTGTATCACACCCAGCAACAAGATGTGTGACTGTTTGTGGTTCTGTTTTACAAAATCTGCATTTGTCTATTTCTCCCACATGTTCAATGGACTTTTTAAACCATTGTGTATGCAGCCCACTATCTTGGGCTGCTAATATTAACCTTTCATCTATTGGTTTGAATTTGTCTCTCCTTAATCATTCCTGTGTTTATTCCTGATAAACGTGAGGCTCTTCCAGGAGGTTTCTATACTTGCAACTATATTTATGCCCTTTCTACATGTCTTGCATTCTCATTTGATCCTTCTTTTATTCTTTCATTTTTTGGCACATTCAGTTGCTGCCTGATTTTTGTCTGCTTCTGGTTTGGTTTCAGTTCCCTCTTGGCATAGATATATTTCTGCTAGATTAAGCAGGGAGGTCATCTTAGATTTGTTATCTTCATGTTTCAAACCTTTCACTAAGTTTGGAGCTGGTGAGATCAGCACATATGTATGCGGTCCTACCATTGCAGATCTATACATGTAATCAATTTTGAGGAGGCTCATACCTCCTTCAGAACGAGGAATATATAATCTTGGTATGCACTGATTTTTATAAATCATTTGGTGAGCATGAAAGATCCTTCTTGTTTTCCTATCTTCTGGCAAAGTATAGGTGGATCCATTAACAATGAGCTCCAGACAGAATTGTGTATTGCCCTGGAGGCTGCAGACATAGATAAAGAATGTCTTGTGGTTGTCCTTGGCTTGGGAGGCCAAATTTACTTCAAATTTAGCTTTGATAGACTTTGTTTGTCCTCTGAATTGTTTGTTTAGTTTGATGAGAGTGCTTTTATCCTGTTGGGAGCTGCACCTCATAATTGTTGCCATGATTTTCTTCCTTCTGTTATACAGCCCATTGATGTTGTGATTTTGAGTTAGTTCTGTCCTTCTTCCTAGTGGGCACAGTTGCCTCTATGCAGCTATTAACATGCTTGTATGGTGTTTCTGTGAACAGTTCCACATAAGTAGCGGTGCTCTCAGGGTTTATGGAGGCTTGAAATTTTGCCAGGTTGTTACTTAATAGTAGGAAGTTAGCCTAAGAGTAGTTTCTGAACATTCCAGCGTTAGCTGGCATTCCAGATTTTATTTTTACTTTAAAGGAGATCATTTTGTGGTCTGAACTTACCAGAAAAGATACTACACTAGAGGGTGTGCAGCTGTCTCCCATATTAGTGAGGACCAGAACAACTATTTTGTAGCTCTGGTTGGTGTATTGAAAAACTGGTCCAGGAAGTTTCTGTTTACAAAATCCAAGTGTCTCTGTGCCTGCAGGTTTAGTGTCATATATGATTCCCAGTTAATAGTGAGGTAATTAAAGTTGCCCATAAATATGGCATTGTGTTGGATGGTGAGTATTTCCAATTAGTTTAAAAACATGTTATGGATCATAGAGGGGGACCTAGAGTTTGCAAGGAAGTGGTATGGGGTTTTACCTATGGTGATTTGAACTTGGAGAAGCTGAACTGCATTGTCCTATTTGACCATCCTTTAAGTATATTTATTTATTTATTCAAATAATTTTATTTATTTTAACATATTTTCAATATATAACTATAATTTTTACATAGCAGTAGGCATTTTTTGAAATCATCAAAAAATGTACTTCAGAACTGGTTCTATTATATTTTACTATTAACATCTCCGACAAGTCCCAACAAGAAGGATTTATAATATCATTTTAAGATCTTAACTTCTTCACTTCTTTTTCATTGTTGCATAGAAGAATGGCTAATTCTACGAAATCAATGAATAATGGAATTGAATCAGATTTCCATTTTGTATTAATTACTTTTCTAGCAACTGCTAGGAGACCCTGGAACATACAATATTGATTACTACTTATAATAGAAGGCATTGGAGCATTTGCCATATCTTTCAAATACTTATCATCTTTTCCACAGTCCACAAATATATGTATCTAATCTGCTTTGGTATATTTATTTTTGATGTAAATCGAGACACCTCCACCTTTAGTTCCTGTCTGTGTATTAGATGGTCTAAATGTGTGGAAGGCATTATAGCTTTGCACTGCTGATGTGTTCTCCATGGCTTTAAACCATGTCTCAGTGACTGCACAGATGTCAGCATTCTCTAGGGTGAAGACAGCTTGTAGCGAATGGAGTGCTAGCACTGAGCAGTAACACAATTAGATTTTCTTGGTTTTGATTTGCTATGTTGGTTGTGGTTCCAGTTTCACAGGCACTATGGGGGAAGACAAACTTTTAGCTAATATTTGAAAAGGGGAGAGTGCAGGTCATCCTTGACAAAGCAGCATAATCTGTTGACCTTCTTCCTCCATGCTGACAAATATTGCACCCTCTTTTAGAATGATACCAGAAACTAAGTCAGTTATTAAGGTTAGTAATTTTCTGTTTGTATTGTGGCATCATCCTTGGAGAAGATAAAATGCTGTTCAGTGCTAGGCTCATACCAGTTGAGCAAAGGACGTTCCTGCCCAGACTGGTTACATTCTAGAAGCTCAGTACATAATATACAGTCTTCGTATATTTGTAAGACAAGCATACAAACCATATTACTATTCACAAATAACATAGAGTTATTTACAAAATTCCAGCTAGCTGGACTGGCAGCCTTTACAATTCTCCCTCCCACAAAAACTCAAGCTAGTTTTTCAAGTGACCCTTGAGAAATGTTGCCTACAAGGGTTGATCCTATCTGGGAATACCTTACCCCATTCCCTGTCTTGAGAGTCCATCTGCATTGGGATTATTAAACCCACTACAGTGCTGCATTGTCATATCATATGCTTGCATTCCTAGGCTCCACCTTAGTAACTTGGCATTTTGGTGTCTGGTTCGATGTAGCTATGTTAAGGGATTTTGGTCTGTAACTACACTGGATTTCCTTCCATACAGATAAGGCTGAAGTTTCTGTAGTGCCCACACTATGCCTAGACATTCCTTTTCTGCAGCTGCATAGCATTCCTCCTTGAGATGGAGCCTATGACTGAGATGAACCACTGGGTGCTCTTTTCCCTCTGAAGAAATCTGGCTAAGTACAGCCCCCCCCCCCATGGTAAGCATCCACCTGCACAACAAATTCTTTGCTGTAATCTGGACTGGCTAACATAGGGGGTCCTCCCAAAGTTCCTTTAAGCTTTTAAGCTTCTGGAATGCCTGCTCACATGTTGGGGTCCACACTGCCTTATCTGGCCTGTTTTTCCTTGTCAGATCTGTGAGGGGAACAGCTTTGGCACTATAACTGGTGACAAACTTTCTGTAGTACCCTGCTGTCCCTAAGAATGTCCTCACCTGCTTTTTGATGACAGGTGCAGGCCATGCTTGATTGGCTTCCACTTTGGCTGGTTCAGGCCTGATTTTCCCACTCTATGTCCTAGGTAGGAGACCTCTGCCATACCCACCTGACATTTGCTAGGCTTAATGGTCAACACTGCCCTCTGTAGTCTGCCCAGCACCTCCCTGACATGCTGAAGGTGCTCTTGCCAGGAATGGCTGTAGATGGCAATATCACCTTAGGGCAAAATCTCCTGCTCCTGCTAGGATACAGTCTACCAGCCTCAGGAAAGTCACTAGTCATTTTTCATCCCAAAGGGCATCTTTGTGAACTCATACAAGCCAAAAGGAGTCTCAAAGTCTGACCTCTCTCTAGCACTGGGAGTCAAGGACACCTGCCAGTAACCCTTGGTAAGATCAATGGTTCATAGGTTCATAGGTTCATAGGTTCATACTAGGCTATCTGCCCGAGGGCATTTATAAGCCTAGCCCATAGTTTTGTGGCTTACGCCACCCCTTTAGTTTGGAGAAACTATGCCCATTATTTTGCTGTGCCTCTGTCGAGCAGTGACACTGAGGTAACCCCTGGGGTGTATCTGCGATCTCCCATCCATTGGTCAAGATTCCTCTTGAATAAGGCCAGCGAGGTGCTCTGCCTCACATAAACCGGGATTTTGTTCCACAGCATAGGGAGTCTTTGGGTGATGAATCTATCCCTCCAGCACGTCCTATTAATAACCGTGTCGAGGTTTAAGTCTCCCGCCCTTGTGGCTCTGAGGGATCTAGATTTTTTGAGATGAAGCATGTTCATCAAATCTGGGTTTGACATGGCCTTGTATGTCAGGCATAGGTCACCTCTGAGCAAGCGGTAAGCAACTGAATATAACTGGAGTTCTTTCAGTCGGGCAGCATAAGACAGATTTTGAGACCCTTTATCCTTTTGGTGAGGAACTTTTGTGGCCTCTCCAGCTGCTGCAAGTGTCGGGTCAGATACATTCCGAATGGGGCATTGTACTCGATCATTGGTCTGATGAGTGATGAGTATAGGGAGACTATGACTTCCCTTGATCTAGATGTGAATCCCTTCATGATAAGGTGGGCAATGTAGAAGGTCTTCCTAACTACTTTAGCAATATGAGTGTCGAATGAAAGGCTACTGTCAACCTGGGTTCCCAGGTCCCTAATAACTTCTTCTGTGTTCAGGGATTGCCACCTATATGGTAGCTAGGGGTAACCTTATTTTTCCCGAAGGGTATGACTATGCATTTCTTGGCATTTAACTTTAGGCCATGGCTCTGGCACCAGTTATCCATTTCTGTGAGACCCTTCTGAAGGATATCTGTGTTGGATGTGTTTTCAACTACGGCGCCAGTTTGCAGTCATCTGCAAACTTTGTCAGCCATAACCCTCCTGTGTTTGCTTGTACTTCAGAAAAGTAGATGCCAAACAAGAGTGGGCCCAGGACTGAGCCCTGTGGGACACCACTTGTGACAGGCTTTGAGTCTGACATGGCGCCAGCAACTCTGACCCTGTGGGTTCTGTCACTCAGCCAGTTTGCAACCCATCTTGTAATGTATGGGTTTACATTTAAGTTGATGAGTTTTTCAATGATACCCGAGTGAGGTATTGTATCAAAAGCCTTTGCCAGGTCTAGGTAGGCTGTATGGACTGCCTTTCCCTCGTCAATGGCCTTGGTGACTGTTTTGAAAAAGTCAACCAAGTTTAAAAGGCATGATCTGCCTTTGACAAAGCCAAACTTGGTTGGATCCAAAGTCTGCAAGTTCCCTATGTCTTTATTTATGAGATCCATTATGATCCTCTCCATGGCTTTGCAGATAAGGCTTGTCAAGCTAATGGGACGGTAATTTCCAGGGTCGGTGGAGGCACCGCCTTTGTGGAGTGGGACCACAGTCGCTGTGTGCCACTCCTGGGTGATTATCCGGAGGCGAGACTAAGATTAAACAGCTGTCCTAACTGTGGGTTTAATTCCTCGTTGAGTTCATGGAGCACACAGCCGGGGACACCATCAGGTCCCATGGATGCTGTGTTCTTTGCCTTGGAGAGAGCAGTTCTCACATGGGCGTTAGAGATGTTTGGGGGGCTACAATCATTTGGTATAGATATCTCTCCTTTAGGGGAGGGAGAAGTTTGCACTGAACCTGTCAGCCAGTATGTTGGCAATGTCTGTAGGATCAGTAATCTTCACATCATTTTGAACTAATTCTGAGCATATCTGGGAGTTTCCTCCTAGGTTTCTGACATAGCTAAAGAATGCTTTATGGTTGTCTTTAGAGTCCTTAGCTATTTTTTTCTCAAAATTAGCTTTGGATGATTTTATGAGAGCTCTTAGCTTTTTACTTATAGTGATCAGCGGTGTCTTATCTTTTAAGGATTTTGCTCTATCTTGTAGTAGCTTTCTCCTTTTGTTGTAGAGTTTGTTTATGGCTGGGGTCCACCAGACTGGACGCTTGCCTTTGGTACAAAGAGTCTTTGTTTTGCTTGGGATTGCCTGATCCATGCAGCCCTGCAGGTGCTGGTAGAAGGCATTTGTAAGTGATTCAGCGGTTTGAGTAATGTTAACCGCTAGCTCAGGGGCCTTAAAGGAGACCACACTAGTCTTTAGAAGTGTGAAGGCCGCCTTCGGGACGTTCTTTACTGTGGTCTTTTCATTTGGTGGGGGGATGAGGACCTCCAGCGAGATTAGTTTGTGATCAGATCTCACCAGTGAGGGGTATACTTCCGGCGTTGAACATTGTGCTCCCATGTTCGTGATGATGAGATCAAGTATGTTTTCTCCTCTTGTGGGGATGGTGACTAGTTGTTCCATGGCATTTGAGTTTATGAATTCCAGGAACTTTTGGGCTAGAGTGTTTGGGCTTGAGTAGTGTTCCCAGTCTATATTAGGGTAGTTGAAGTCACCTAGTATGATGGTGTTGGAGATACATTTATCCTCCAGTGTTTTCAGGAAGGCCATATGAGGTTCCTGAGTTTGCGAGGGTGGCCTGTAACATGCTACAAATTGCAGAGCAATCTTGCCTATGGTTAATTGCACCTGGATGGTTTCTGATGCATCGTGCGATGCCACCAATCTTGAGGTGTGGGTGTCCTTGATGAATATGGATACCCCTCCTCCTTTCTTGGTATTGTCCGGGTTTTGGGGCGGAACGCATGATATGAGGTAAAACCTGATAGTGCTGGGGTGCTCTCAGGAGCCTTGAACCAGGTTTCTGTCACAGCACAGACATCGATGTTCTCCATACTGAGAAGGGCCTCGAGTGCGTGCATCTTGAGGTTGAGACTTCTGGCATTGAGCAGCATTACCCTTAGTTTTTTTCTTTGTTTTGTTCTAGGGTGATAGGTTTAGAATTTGAGCCTTGCCTAAAAAGGCACTATGGGGTGGCAAGAGCCTTTGCCAAAATCCGAATCCCAGGGTGACAAGTGCAAGCCATCCCTTGAAGCAGCGTGGCTTGTCCAGCATGTCATCCCAGGCAGACAGACATTGGATCCCCTTTGAATGACACCAGAGTTTAAGCCAATTGTTAAAGCTGATCATCTTATCTCTGTATTGTGGCATCATTCTTGGTGAAGGTAGGATACTGCTCAAGGTCAGGGTCATACCTGCTTGGGCTACATAATCAGAGAGCTCCTCTATGTCTCTTTTCATGTAGTCCAAGGAGGTACGTCTCAGGTCGTTAACACCAGCGTGGACAATGATTGAGTCGTACTTGTACCTGCTGTTGAGAGAACTGAGTGCATGCGTTATGTGGCGGATTCTAGCACCCGACAGGCAGCTTACTGTGACCTTCTCCTTACTCAGTCTGGTGAGCGGGACGTTAGTGTGTCTGACTATGGAGTCACCAATGACTAGTGTGTCTGGCA
Source organism: Protopterus annectens (assembly GCF_019279795.1). Taxonomy (NCBI): domain Eukaryota; kingdom Metazoa; phylum Chordata; order Ceratodontiformes; family Protopteridae; genus Protopterus; species Protopterus annectens. The sequence continues at coordinate 862,058,905 of NC_056737.1, read as the reverse complement.
TTGTGTTTGGCCTTAAGGGCTGTGACTGCTTGACACTCTGACTGTGTGGTCTATGTGTTGCAGGTGTTGTGTTCTGAGGTGGTAGTTGTTTGGGTGTCTGCTTTGGTGGCCTCTGCTGTTTTGGTAGATTTTTGATCAGAGCCTCCGAGTATATCTTTGTGTGTTTATGTGTATGATTTGAGGTTGTGATGGTATTATGTGAGACTGGGTCTATAGTGTGTGTGGTTACCTTCTCCTCCTGTCTGGTCATGCCAGTCCTATGTTGAGAGAGCTCAGCCTCCAGTTTGGCCGTATAGTTGCATCTCTCGCATGTATTTGTGTTTTGTGGGAGGAGGAGAGGGTTGTCTGTGTACATGAGGCAATTGTAACATTGCCTCAATATTCTAAGTTCACCAGCTGAGCAGGAGAGGACATTAGCAACTGATCCCTCGACATGCTAGAAGGAATAGACAGAAAAACTTAAGAAAAGGTTCTGGGGGATGTGGGTGACCGAGAAATGGGGTTTGCTTTTTTGGAGTACTTTCTATAACAAGAGTGCTGTATCGAGGTGATAAGTACTGTAGGAGCAAGTGCTTCGCTATACAGATAGAGAATAGTCTATTTGGGAGTCAAGTAGAGATAATTTATAGTTGTAGGATACACTAAATAGAACAGTAGTATACTTTGAGGAAGGTAGTTTTAAGGGAAAATTTGAAGAGTGGACTTTACGTAGCCCTAATAGTTTAAATCTGATTAACCGGTGCTGCCCTAGTGTGCAACGGTAGCAGCTCCGCTCGAAATCGCGCTAAAGCACGCTAACACGTGCTTTATAGCAGGGGGCTGGAAAAAACAGGAAATGACCCAAAATGGTCAACGAATTACTAGTTGCTGCTTCTAACCACTCCTCTGAGGACAAACAAGCAGCTCAGTACTCACCACTCCCACTGGTGAGTAAAGAAACTACCTCTGGCCACACAAGAAAATGGAGGAACACAGAAACCAAATACAAAGCCCAGGGATCAGCAAAATATGATCACTGGAACAACTAGCTAGGAAAGTTTAGGAAAGGAGAAATATTTTTGTTTTTTTTTGTGGTGCTGCTCAATACCATTGTGGTGGTAAGATACTTAGCCCTATCCAGCTGCTTTAGGGTTTTATCTGTCCTAGGCATGGGGTAAGCATCTGACTCTGTATGACTATTTAAATTCCTGTAGTCCACACAGAACCTGGTGCTGCCATCCTTCTTTGGTACCAGCACCACTGGGAGGTCCAGGGACTGCTGGACTCCTGATTTACCTCTAGTTCCAACATTTCCTGTATCTCCTCCCTCAGAGTCTGTTTGACTCTCTCAGGCACTCTATAAGGGGACTGCTTAATAGGCCTTTGGGGTCCTGTATCCACATGGTGCTGCACCAATTGGGTACACCCTGGTTTCCTGAACCTGGGTAGGAGATAACTTCTGGGACATTGCTACCCCTTCCACTGAGGTGTCAGTCTGCTCCTCATTGAGAAAATCAGTCATCAGATCTCCCTCAGACTCCTCCTGCATTCCACTGCAAATAATCAGCACAAGGGCTTCCCTATCATGGTAAGGTTTCACCATGTTAACATGGTACAATTTGTGCCCCTGTCTCCTGCCTAGCAGTTCCACCATGTAGTTAACATCACTGACCTTCCTTACTACCTTGTAAGGTCTCTCCCAGACTGCCTGTAGCTTGTGTCTGAGAGGAATGAGAACCATTACCTGCTGCCCTACAGCATACTCTCTAGCTCAAGCATTCCTGTCATAGCAGACCTTTTTCTACTGTTGGGCTTCTGCCAAGTTCCCCTGGGACAAGCCCATGAGTTCCCTGAGGCTTGTCCTGAGGTTTAAGACATATGCCACAACAGGCTATTTGTGGGATTCACACTCACCCTCCTACTCATCTTGAATTAAATATAGAGGCCCCTCATCCTATACCCATACAGCAACTCAAAGTGTGAAAAACCTATGGATTCCTGGGAACCTCTCTGTAAGCAAACACCAGATGGGGCAAATATTTGGCCCACTCCCTCTTAAACTGGTCTGCAAATGCCTGTAGCATGGTCATGAGTGTAGAGTTTAACCTCTCAATAAGACCATTAGTCTGGGAATGGTAGGGGGTTGTCTTTTGGTGCTTTACCCCAGAGTACTTCCACAGACAAGCCAGCAGATCTGACATGAAATTGGCATCCCTGTCAGTTAGTATTTCATTTGGGAAATCTACCCTGCTGAAAATCTCTAACAAGGCATTTGCCACCTTTTCTGCCTCAATGGAGGGTAGAGCCACTGCCTCAGGGTATCTGTAGCATAATCTACTACCACTAGGATATACCTTTTCCCTGTGGAACTTGGGGTACTTAGAGGCCCTCCAATCTCCATAGCTACCCTCTGAAATGGCTCCTCAATCACAGGCAAATGCATCAAAGTAGCTTTCACCTTGTCTCTTGCCTTGCCTACCTTTTGGCACTGCTCACAGGTCCTGCAGTACCCTGTTACATCTCTGGAAATCCCAGGCCAATAGACGTTCTGCATAATACATCTCTTTGGATGTTTTATGCTCATATGACCTGCAAAGGGAATATCATGGGCTATGGCTAGAAGTGCCAGATGGTAGGATATGTGCACAACCAACTGCTGTATTCTCTCACCCTATAGCCCTCCCTTGGGGGTCCACTCTCTGTACAGCAATACTTTGTCCCAGTATACAGATTCCCCCTTCCCTTGAGAATCAGGTGCTTCACTAGCTTACCTCTCTCAGTCCTTGTAATGTAGGGACTGAGAGCTTAGCCTGTCTCAACTCTCTCTTTGTAACCCTTCCCAGCTCCCCTTCCACAGGAAATCTAGTATCCTCTGATAGCGGTGCCTCACTGTCAGCATGGGTACTACTACTCACCTCTGCCCTTGCAGTCACTCTGTCCAAGGGAACATTAGTACCCAAAAGCAGCTGTGGCTCACCTTCAGTCTGACTGCTACAGGGTAGCTTCCTCTCTGAAGTAACCACCTCACCAGTCCTGGCTGCAAGTGTGTGGTCTGTCTGGGTTTCCCCCAAGCTACCAGACCTACATGCTTGTCTCCAAGCCTGACTGTGTGTAACTGCATGAACACATGGTACTGCATTACCAAAAATCATTCCCTATCAGGACATCTGCAGGGTGGTAGTTTGGTACCCTTGTTGTCTCAAGAGAACCTACTGTTGGCATTTCGTCATTCCCATTTACTGGTTGACTTGCCTCTGTAGACATCTATATGCTACATGGCCCCACTGCTTCCATTTAAAACATTTAACCCTAGCTCCTGGATGTGTACCTGGTCTAGTGGTTTCCCCTGCTACTGACAGACTCTGTTGGGGCAGTCTAGACTGCCCACCATGGGTTCATTTAGACCCATGAGCAGCACTGGGTGTCCCTTTCCTGTGCAGCGATGCTCTGCTTGGTAGGTATAACTTTCCCCTCTTCCACAACTCATCTACAGTAAGGCATTTTCTGTCAGCTAACCAGATTCTCATGTCCTCAGGCAAAGTGCTAAGGGCTTGTTCCCTCACCAAAAGGTCTGCCAGCCCTTCAAAAGTGGTGACCTGTAATCCACTCACCCACCTATGAAAATAAGTGCTTAACTCAGCAATATATTCACACACACTTTCATCTGCCTTGCATCTATGCTCACAAAACTTTTTTCTATAAGCTACAGGTGTTAACTTAAAACATTCTAGCAAACATTTTTTTACAATATTATAATTTAAACAGTCATTATCAGACAGCTTGGAAAGAACAGTTACAGCTTTACCATGGAGTAAGGGCATCAGGAAATGTACCCAGGGCCCTTGGTCAGCATCATACTGTTTACATACCCTCTCAAACATATGAATGAAACTATCAAAATTATCCCCCTCTGTAAATCCTGGAAGAAATTTACTGACCTTTGTTGCTTCTGTGGTTCGGTTACTCCTTTCCCCATTACCTCCATGACTTTGGCGAAGAGTCAGCATCTCTTTTTCATGTTGCCTCTTCCTCTCCTTCTGCTCAGAGTCCAACCCTCACAGTTGCTCATTTTCCTCAGTCTCTAGATGCCTCAGTCTCTCTGCTGCTTCTATTTACAAATGCTTGGCCTTCAACTCAAGTCTCTTTAACTCCAGATGGATTTTTAAGTCCTCTGTGCAAAGGTTGAGCTGTTCATTTTCTTTTTTTTCAAAACAGGTTTATTGTTTTATCATATAAGAGAAATATCATAACAATTTTATACAAGTAATTAAAAATAGGTATTATTATAATATTCAACAAAACAACTAAAGTATTTACAAAGACATCCACTACAATCAGATCAATTAATTAAACTAAAATACCATGCTATTGAAATTAAAATTTTTTTAACAAATTTTGTAAATTATCCCATACAATAAAATAAGATGTTTTTCTATTTGTTCTAGTCCTAATTGTGTTTATTTCCATATGGAACACTATATTCATAACATTTTTAAATTCATTGAACAAAGGAGGTGTATCTGAAATCCAATTTCTAGTTATTATTTTCCTAGCCACTGCTAGAATAGACCATAACAAGGGAAACTTAACCTTTTTAACACTTTGAGGTACAGGTGTGTTGAATAATATAAGAGATTTAGAAATAATGAAATTATCTGTAAAAAGAGCCTGCAAAAATTCATTAATTGACTTCCAGTATTCTTTCAATTTTATACAGTCATAAAACATATGAGCCCAGTCAGCATTAATTTCTACATTACATCTCTTACATAGATTATCTTTATTATTTATTTTATTCATCATCAAAGGTGTATAAAAGATCTATGTAAAAATTTCCATGTATAAAGTCTCCAGACAATGGAAGACGTAGTTCTATAAGCAGATTCTAATATATATTGTTTATCTTGTTGATTTGGTGGGTCCCCATTAATAGAAGTGAAATAATTCCAGTATGAATCTACACTGTAAAAGTTTCTTGTCTGATAACTTTATGTATGTATGAAAGTTTACCTTTATCAGAAACTTTATGTTGTAAATTTAATATCAAGTAATCAATCAGTGTTGGAATAGATTCTTTAACAGTTATAGACATTACATCTATTTTATTAATGAGATGTTGTCTAAAGGTCTGAACCTCTAACCAGCAAGTTTCTCTTAGATCAAATTCTTGTTTTAAGAAATCTAGATTTTTAACTTTATTATCAGATATCAACTGATACCAGTACTTTAGATCATTATCTATAGCTAAATGAGTTCCTTCAGAAGTAGATGACAAAAGCATACCCTGAGTATACATTATAGGAAATACAATAAAATTCCATTCCCTATACTTAGGGTGCATGAATATAAAGTTACGATAACTAATAATAATATTTAATGGGTAACAAACCATATGTTTAGGTGTAATAGGTGAAGTACAAAATTCCTTTAGTAACCATAACATGGAGTTATTTACAATCATATTTTTATGTGTTAAGGAGATTTTCATGAAGTGTATACTAATTAGCTCCCAATAATCTTTCCATTTTGTGACATATGACTGATCTATTAATAAAGTAATAACTTTTACAATAGAAGAGATAGTATATAAATTAAAGTCTGGAAAAGAAATACCCCCTTGAGACCAGCTATTAGTATGTTTCTTTAATGCAATCCTAGGTCTATTAGGTGCCCATAAGAAATTTGACATTAGTGTGTTCAGTTTCTTGATAATTATTTTTGTAGGTGGAAGTATTATTGATTGTATTAAGTATAAAATCTTGGGGAATATTATCATTTTAATAATTGTAAGTCTCTCCTCCATAGAAAAAACATATTATTCCAGGTATTAAAAAGATTTTGTATATTAAGAAAACAGGTATTATAATTATTATATATAATAGATTTAATATCTTTAGATAGTATTATACCTAAATAAGTTATCTGACTTGAATTGAGTACATATTTAGTAAAATCTCTAATGAGAATATTTTTTCGTGTATATATATAGGTAGTATTTTAGTTTTTTCTTCATTGAATATTAAACCAGAAATACTTTTAAAATTCATCATGTTATCAAATAGAGCATGTATAGAAGAATTAGATCCTGCTGATGTAATTAGAACATCATCTGCAAAAAGTTGAATTTTGGATGTTGTATTTTCATCTATTTCAAAACCCTCTATGTCAGTACTGTTTCTGATCAAATTAGCCCAAGGCTCCATTACTAAAGTGAATAATAGTGGAGAAAGTGGACATCCTTGTTTTGTACCTTTAAGAATGGGTATTTTTTGTGAAACATATGTTCCTACCTTAATATAAGCCAATGTTCCTTTGTATAAATGTTCAATTAGATTTACAAATGCATCCGAGAAGTTTGTGCACTTCATTAAGGTAAACAGATAGTCCCAACTTACTGAATCAAATGCTGAACTTATATCAAGACTAATAAGTGTTAAATCTTTCTTTTTCCTATTTGCAAAATCTATTAATGTTAAAGTTCTTCTTATATTATCAAAAGTATTTCTATTTACAATGAAGCCTGTCTGATCTATATCTATAATGCCGGGAATGATTGTCTTCAATCTATCAGCAAAGATATTCATAAACATTTTATAATCAACATTAAGTAAAGAGATGGGCCGATATGAAGAACATCTAGTTGGATCTTTATTAGGTTTCAAAATTGGCGAAATAAATGTATATTGCCAAGATGGGGGGGGTTATTAATTCAGTTTGGGCCAAAATAAAAACCTTATGTATTAATGAATATGTATTTTTAGAAAGGATTTTATATATCTCTGGTATAATACCATCATTACCCGGTGCTTTGTTTGATTTAAGCTTATTTATTTGTGTAATAACTTCTGTATATGAAATACTCGTGTCCAATAGTTTAATCTGTTGGTTATTAAGCTTTTTATTCATATTTGTGGTTATAAACTCCTTTATTTTATCTTTAGGTTCCATGTTAATATTATTATGGTTAATTTTGTGAAAGTGATTTCTAAATTCATCTACTATTTCTGGTATACTAGAAACATTCTTCTTTTTCCTTAGAGAAAAGATTTATTTGATATGGTTTTGTTTATTCAACCTTTTTGTTTTATTTTTAAGTCTATGTAAGTATTTGGGGCTTATTGAATAAGACAAAAACTTGTATTTCTAAAGTTATTTTAACTTTATGAGTTAAAATTTCTTTGTATTTCTCATTTAGTTTGTTTATTTCTTCAATAACTTTCTTGTCCATAATATTTTCTTTATTATTATGCTTATAAGAGTCTAATTTACTTTGAATATCTAACAATTCCTTATCCCAAGATTTCCTTTTATTATTATAC